>NW_021620772.1:5010227-5046075 GCF_004785775.1 Grammomys surdaster | reverse complement strand
GAGAGAGAGAGAGAGAGAGAGAGAGAGAGAGAGAGAGAGAGAGAGAGGGAGAGAGCAGGGTTTTCTAGAGCTAGGGAGGCAGAGAAAGGAGGATCTCTGCATCTCACTGACCAGCCACCCTAGCATACCTGATAGGTGAGTGAATACAAGGCCAGTAAAGACCCTGTCTCTAAAAAAAATATAGGAAGGAGAGAAGGAGAGAGGAGAGAGCAAGATCCAGAGGGAGGGAGGGGAGAGGGAGAAGGGAGAAACAGTCGATTGTGCTTGAGGTGTTCTCAGACCTCCACAAGTATATATATATGCACACATCCCTCCACACACATACATACAAGAAGGAAATTCAGATGAGTCTAATGTTGGAAGCTCTTGAACCTAGCTACTCAGAACAGGAAGGCTTGAATGACTTTAAACACAAACTGTGCAACTTAAAAGACCTGTATGAAATATCTATCTACCTGTTTGTCTCTGTTTGTCTCTGTCTCTGTCTGTCTCTGTCTCCATTTCTATAGGCAAATAAGTTTGTGGTAGATAACTTGCCTAGCATGCATGAGACCCTAAATTCAATGCTTAATACCATATGAATATAAACATTAGTTAAAAATAATAAATTTAACTACGAAGTTTTATAAAGATAACTGACACAATTGTATAAAGTTACTGTTTAAAAGTAAAAAATTAGTATGTTAATTTGATTTAAATCCAATGAAAATCATTACTATTCTTTTTGTGACCCTTCAATGCATTTCTGGGCCCCAAAAGTTATTTGTTTATACAAATAAATTATGTGAAACAGCAAAGAAAAACACTATTTTGAAACAAACCTGATACATTGATATAAACTATATAATGCCCTACTTTACAGAACATAGACAACTTCAGGTTCTCACTTTGCTTTAAGATGAATGACTGGAAGCAGGTTTCAATTTCTATCCTAAATGTTAACCTGATATGTATTGTTCAGTAGTACTGAGGTGACATCCTTTGCTAGAGAACAAGTCTAAGGAAGTAGAAAATTCTGTAGTTCATGAGAAATTCCCACAAGTCTATCCATCAGTACAAAATATAAAGGTATATAAACTGAAATTGTTGATATGTATGTCCATTTTTAGTTTTGTTTATGAATAGATGATTTGGTAAACTCAAAAGCAATCCAGGGTAGCCAGATAACAACCAAAGAGTAAATTATTTAAAGATAAACTTTTAATAATGGAACCAATACTGTTCATATATTTGAAACCATTCATTGAACCTGATAATGTATTTTATAAGATAAACGCTACAATTCAACAACTGCATTTTACTATCAATGATAGTAATGCTGTATTGTGACTATAGGTTGACATGAATTGGCCTATTAAAATACAGAAAACTATACTAAGTCATGAGCTAAATTTTATTAACAATAAGTCACATATATTTTCAAGTTTAAATTATAAAGATATTAGCATTCTACTGTGGCAGAGCTATAAATAAAAAAGCAATCTATGCCTTTTACCAAAGAACAGGGTCTCCTGACCCATTTTAAGTTAAACTGCTCACTTATAACTAATAAGCACATATATTCCAAATTTTAACTTCTTTTCTTCTCATTTTCTCCACTCCTATAAAAATATTTTTAATCTATGTCCAAAGAAGCACAAGTGTTTATACATTTATTTTACTAACATTGATTTTTCTACCCCATTTTGGCAAGCCAATGATTTTGAATTATGAATTTAAATTAAGGATTCACACAAGGTTTAAGTTCATGAGCCCTCGTTTTAAACTATAATTCTTTATGGTAAAATTCAGATTTAACTTGCTCAGCTCAATATCTTAAAGATTAGACTACCTTCTGTAATGTCTGCTCCGATATTGCTTTCTCATTCTTCTCTGGAGTACTCTTCTTGACCCCAGCATCTTCATGGTGTCTAAAGAGTTGTTCTGGAAGCAAAGAAATAATATATTATGGTACATCATATATTGCTGAAACACTGCACTGTCGGTTTAAGAGGAAAGGTTTGCTGGTTTTTCAATTATGAATAATCTAGTCTATTTTTCTTGTCAAGGGTTTGGCCAGAACTAAATGGTAACCTTTCTCAAGAGTTTGTTTTGTCACATAACTGCATGTCTTTGTGGTGTCCCTTTTTTTCCTGCAGTGTTAAGACTTTCAAATGTACAATAGATCTGCAGGTTAACAATGGTAGACTTTCATTCCTGTGCTCATTCTTTGTAGACTATTCCGCCTTTACCTTGAAAGCAGAATCCACTGCCTTTTTATCTGCAGCCACTACTAGTTTTGTTCTGCTGATCCTGTTCCCTGCCAGGAGGATCAGAGTGTTCACTGAACAAAGCAAACTGTAACAGAATTAGAGACTAAAACCCTAACAGCACAGGAACCTTTCCTTACAGGGCAAGGCCCTGGACTGGTGGGTTAAGCCATAAAAACCTCAACTCTAGAGGGGCTGTGGCTTCCTAGGAAGCAAGCCTATATTCAAGGGTGAAATTGCTTGACAAATCACTCCTGCAGCGGCTGGAAACTAACTACCACAGCCTTCTCAGAACGGTAGAGTCTGCAAGTAATTTACAAAGTTAAGGGAAACACTGTCATACATTTTTCATTAATATTAAAATTCACTCAAATTTATAACTGTCTTCTTTGCAGATAAGTTACAGTGATGAAGTTACCATTCTTTACTGAGCTACTGAATTATTTTAAAGTATAATATTCTTAAAGAACAAAACAGGGAACAGAGAAGAATTCCTAATGCTAAGAGGGTATACATCTGTTAGCTTACTTTTGCTTTAAAGTAAGCCAGACGACTGTAGGTCAATGTGAAACTTTGATTTATCAACAAAGAAAGAGAAAACAATATTATTCTCTGTAGAGTAGAAATCCTCCTGGTAAAAACAGTGACTAACAAGTTTGTTAGAGTGAATTAGGCATTTCTTTTGTCTTTGAAACATGACATACTCAATTAAAACTTCTGTGCTCATGAAATAAATAGAACGCTATCCTAAGGATAATAAAAGCTAGAATAGGTAGAATTTGCCTCTTGGGGAATACGTACCTTTACCTTGATAATAATCTATCAGCTCCCAAGCTTCCTTTTCTAGTCCCCTAACACCGTGGTGCTGAATTCATTTACAGCACTCTTCAGCAATATAGAAATAATATGCAAATATAATTCATCTGTTCAAGTCATTTAAATATCTCCTATAGTTCTGAGATATTTATCCTTAAAAATAACATAATAGTTCTAATAGTCACATAGCATGCAGTACTAACAACATCTGTATAGTGTTAACAATTATTTTTAACACTGAAGAATGATTTTTAAAAGAATTTCTTTGCTGTATGTGCAAGGGAAGCTGGGCAGAATGGCTGAGTATGCTCACCTGTGGATGTTGCCCAGGAAGAGTTTTCTTTCCTTTATAGCTTTTATACAAACATGGAAGCAGTTAGACTCAAATGTGGAGTGAAGCAAAAACACAGCCTAAGACACTTCAGTTCAGGCACCTCAGGATGTGGAAACTGAGGCAAGGGGACCTCACTAAGACAATGAGATTTCTCATTCTACAAGAGATTTATTTTATCATATGGTTTATGTGTAATTTTTCACTAGTATTAAAATTCATCCTGATAGATGTTCTTTCTTTCTCAGGAATTTCTTTTCTTTTTCTGTTTTTAACAACTTTTTTGATTATTAATAGCTTGTTAAAACTTGTTTTGTTTTATCGCTTGCTTCTTTTTCTTTTAATCTTCTGTTTGGCAAGGAGATAAAGCTCAAGCTCTCTCTCTCTCTCTCTCTCTCTCTCTCTCTCTCTCTCTCTCTCTCTCTCTCTCTCTCTCTCGGCTCTTTCTCTCTCTCTGAGTCTAAGTGCACTGAAATGAACAGAAAATAGATTTTTAAGAAAAAAATAAATACCACACAATCTATGAAAACTGCAGAAGGGCCACAAGGTCCAAACTTCAGTATCCTCAGCATAAGGAAAAGGGAGATGGAACTAGAAGTTGTAGAATTGTTTTAGGGGTAGAAAAATGACTTTTAGGGAATCTGAGTGTGTCTGAAGGACAGACAATGCCCAGGGACACAGGTGATGCACAGAAACTGAAGTCACAGGGAAGGTTGTCTTTCCACGTCCTCGAGTTATCGAAGAACAGATGTTGTCTTTAAAGAGAACTGTCAAATACCTTTAAGCTTGCTTTTCTATGAGTTAATCCTTCATTAAAGATGTTTTAGAGAGGGAAACCAAGTCAGAAAACATAATTCACACAGCACCCTGACCCTAGTGGCAATGTGCAAAGGAAGATCAAAACTATCTAGGTTCAAATTGCTAGCATAGCTGGGGTACAGAGTGCTCTGCACTAAGGCTGGGGAAGAAAGAAGACTGGGAGTTCTAGGTCAGCCTGCGCTATACAGAAAGACTGTCTCATGTCAAAGTGTCATGAGTTGGGCTATTGTTTCCAAGCCCTAGTTAACTGAACAATTAATCAAATTATTCTGCTTCTTACTGTTTTTATTGATTTACTGTTAGTTATTTTTATTATTTTTTATACCCTAATTTAATTATAGTAGTACATTATCTAAAAATTCTTAACATTTTTTCTGACTTTTTTCGTTTTAATCATTAAAACAAAAACATTTATGCAAGAGCTTAGTCACTTTTGATAAATTATTAACATTAAGCTTAGCACTTTTAATTTAGTTTCAACTAACTTTATTTGAAATACTTAATAGTAAAATACAATAACTGGTAAACATCCTAAAATGTGTGTTTATTATTATTTTATAATACTAGTTTGCTGTTAATTGGTATTAAATATAAAATTATTTAGCATTAAATAGGCTAAATTTTTATACTAAATGAGAAAATGCAAAAGTGTTACAGTCCAAACTGCATTAAGCCAAATGAAACAACTTTAAATAAGGATAAATAACTTTATCCTTGAATTGTATGTGTCAATTTTTACAGTATGCTAAGTATATCAATGGCTAATGCCATTAAAACTTACTTTATTTTTTATATTCTTTATGCTTTTAATGATAAGTAATACCTACTTTTTTATTTTTTCTTGATCTGTGAATCAATTTTAAAACAAACAAAAGTTCTGCAAATAATATAATTTAACAGAAAATAACGAACTGCATTCTGTGTATCTATTTTAGTAATAGAACATGTATTTTTCTGTGATCTCTAATCCTTACATGTTAATTCAGCATGGTAATTTTTAGCATGCATTTCATTTCTTTATTTTACTTTCTTTGTGCCTGTCTGAATCCACCTTCAGTTCAGTCAAGTTGCACATTTTTCTTTTTCTTTTTTTTTTTTTTTGCCAGTCTTCTTATTTGAAGTATCACAAATACTTTTTTCAAGTTGGGTTATTTATTAAATGGCTTTCTCATTATTTGCTATTAATATATTCCTTAATTCTACCACATTATTCCTTGATTTTTCTTTTTATTTAATATGAAATAGATTGTTCTCCCATACAACACACAATACAATACAGTTTCCCTCCACTCAGTACGCCTCCCCTCCTCCACCTGTCCTCCAACCCAGAGTCACCCTACTTCATTTCTCCTTCAGAAAAGAGGAGGCCTTCAAAAGACAACAGACAATCAGTACAAAACAAGACACAATAAAACACGGCAAAAGCAGAACTTGTGGGAGTGTCCAAACAATTGTTCTGATTTTTAAAATGTTTACTTCTAAGTAGATATTGCATATTCATCACAGTTCCTCATAAGCTCCTTTCTTCTCTCTCATATTACTGCTTCTTGCTTCTGTTAGTGCCCTTTGACCTTACGTTTACATACATGTCACACACATATATTCATAGATAAGACTATATGCATATATACATATATAAGACTATATATATACACATACATATATACATATATATGAGCCACAAATAAATAAAGACGTATGATGTTTGTCTAAGACTGACCTAATTTACATCTGATGTCTAGTTTCTTCCACATTCCTGCAAACAACATAACTTCACCCTTAAGGCTGGAAACAACATCAGTTGTATGTATATTCCACATTTGTCCACCCACATCCTCTGATGTTGGGCACATAAATTTCTTCCCTAACTTATCTACTATGCGCTGTGTTACAATAAGCACTGATACATAACAAAGTATCTCCAGGATGTTCACATGGAATTGTGAGAGCTCGAGTTTTCCTTTTCTTTCTTCAGTTGAGTCTTTCTCATTGCTCAAATATCCATCTACTCGTGTTTTTATTTTCAGAACGATACAGTTATTTTGAACAATAAATCAATAAACTCTTCAGGATCCCAATTGTTAAAGAGGAAGTGGGAATATGTTTCAGTAGGAAGAAATAGAAAATATCCTGACAAGAAAAGACAAAATGAAAACAAGAAACCATGCTTCCAAAGCTAGAGGAGTGAGTACATATTTTGATGGAAAAATAAAAGTGTAAACTAAAAATGTTAAAATATTGGCTTTGGAAAATCTCTAACAATATATTTAAGGCTGAGTCAATAATGACGACTGAGAAAAAGTCAGAGGAGTTCATTAGAAACAGTCACCAGGTGTGGTGACAACAGCTGGGTAGCAGAAGCTAGAAGGAATCTTGCTTCTTCCACTGAGATACTGACGTTTCACAGAAAATACAACTGTCTTCACTTTCAATATAGGAACAATCTTATATCAGTAACATAGGTGCATTCCACATCATGAGACAGTCTGACAGTGGTTGGCACATTTGAAATGAACAAAGCTTCCTCCTAAGTTTAAGATGGAAGCTCCATAAAATTAGAACTAAGTATTTTCAAAGTCTTATAATAGGACACACAAAGTGAATCACCAATGTTAAACACAATTATAATATTATGAACAAGTGTAACTAGGAAAACTATTTCAATGAACAATAAAACTAATTCTCTTTTACTCTGGTCAAATATTTGTTTACATTAAATTAATTAAATTAGATTAGATTAAATTAAAAGAGGGAGAGGCAAGTGTGTTTGTGAAGGCTCACGGTCCATGTGTGAGAATCAGAAGAAGGCACTGAGGACTCCACCGGCTTCCTCCACCTTTGCCTTTACTTGGGGTCTGGGTTGGACTAAGCTCCTCAGGCTTATGCATCACAGCACTGGCCGCTGGGCAATCTCACATGTGCTATTTAAAGGTTTAAGAAACTGTCAGCCTGTTCGAAGTGAGATATTTAGGAATTCATTGTATTTGAATTTTTTCATGATTTATAAAACTTGTGTTATAAATCAGCAAAATGGTATGAAAAGTGAGAAATTAAGATTCTTAAATTGAAACAAAAATTAGATAATAAGCTGAAAGATTTATTTTAGTTAAAAACTTACCTTCTCTTTTTTCTGCCATGCACCTGTTCAATTCCTGTATTGTTGTTTTATCAATAGACATATGCATTTTAAGCTCATCCAATTCATCCTGAAGATTCATCCTATGAAAATTTGAACAATTAACAATTACATAAAATGTGTAAGTTAATGAACAGTACAGTTTTTAAAAAGTAGCAAAGACAACTGAAAAGTAGGAAATGGTAAGTTAAAAACAAAAATATAGTAATTTCATATATTCAATAATTTTTATCCAGAATAAAAATTGATTTCTATGAAGGTAGTTTTTTGGAAAAACTATCAACTGCATTACAACAAATATGCCAAATACATAAAATATAAACTTTAATTTTTAAATTTTTGGTATTTTTATATATTTATATATTTCAATTTCAAATATTTATATTTTATGTACATATTTATTTAAATATTTGTATATTTATATATAAATGTATATTTATTATTATATCTACTATTAAATTATATAGTATATTATTAAATTTATATAATGATATAGATAAATAAATAAATATACTTCTATTTCAAATTTTAAATTTATAAATTTCAATATATAGCCTGAACTTTGAATTCACAATTTTGTCTTGTCTTTCTATGCTGGAATTATTAGCACATAACATCATGACCAGCTAAAGAACTATTTGTGTGTGGGAAGGGTGTAATAAGTGGGTACAAGGCAACACTAGAACAGAGACCACAAGAGGGAGAAATGTGCTGGGGAGAGGAGGGAGTGAGGGAGAGAGAAGGAGGACAGGCAGTAGCATACATGTGACACGACCATGGACAGGAAGCTACAGGCAGGGAAGGGGTAGAAGGGTCCAATTGGTGAGCAAGAGTGGCAGAAGGGGAAGGGAAGCAGATCTACAAAGAGGATTCACTAATTTCTGTCTGAAAATGTCATAATGAAGTCTAGCACATGGCCCTCTAGTTAATCTTATTAAGCATCATCTTCCAGGATCTAGAAAGACAGCTTAGTCAGTAAAGTGTTTGCTGTACAATCAAGGGGATCCGCCTTCTATTTCTCACACAGTGTAAAGAGTGTAAAGAGGGTAGTGTGTGTTTGTAACACTTGTACTGGAAAGGCAGACACAGGAGGATGCCCGGGACTCACTGGCCAGCCACTCCAACCCCTGAAAAATCCTGTTTCCGCAGTATGAGTCAACATGACACAAGGGGAAAAACAAAACAAGAACAAAAAACAAAACAAAAAAACAAAAAACAAAACAACAACAACAAAAATCTCAAAAAAGCATGGTGGAACATTAGAGTATGAGAATCTGTCCTGTAAATCAAACCAAGGACTGACTGATGCCTCCCAAGACATCATCAAGAGAAAGTCGCTTAAGGAAGCCACTGTTAAAGTATTAAGGATGATGATCCCAGCACACAAATAAATGAAACAAGGAAATGCACGATCTGAAAGAGACTAGAGAGTCACAGAGGAGATGAGAAACTTTTCTCTATAGTCCCAGAAACAGATTGGGTCAAGATGAAGTAAAAATAACAGAGCTTGAAGACAGACTTTTTGAATTGTTGATGTCAGAAAGAAACCTCTGACAGTAAGGGAAGTTAAAACAGCTTGAAGAGAAAAATGTGAGAGCTTTTGAATACCCTTAAAAATTATATGTTCTGGAAGGAAAAAAACTACAGGTTGGGATCATAGAAAACATGTTCAATAAGATAACAGCATAAAACTTTCCGGATCCTGAGGAAGACACAGACATCCCACTATAAGAAACATTTAGAACTTCAAATACGTATTGGTGTGTTTTATAAAGCCAAGGAAATGTTTTATTTGGGGACATAGGAAGGGGAGTTGAGAAGGAAGTAGAGGCAGAGAAAGAGAGGAGGCAGAGAAGAAGGAGAGAGAGAAAGAGAAGAGGAGGCAGGCCGGGAACAAAAGAAGAGGGGAGAGAGGGAAGGGGAGACAGGTAGAAGGGCATTAGTGAGAGAAAGGAGTCATAGAGTCAGAGAGAGTCAGATAGGCCGAACAGTCCCTTTTTATAGCAAACTAGACCTATCTGGCTGTTGGTAGGTAACTGCTGGGCAGAGCTTAGAAGGAATGTCAACACATAAGACCATAGAAGTCTGTCACCATGACATAGTGTAGTTATGTTGTTAAAGTATAGGACAAAGAAGAAACATTACAATCTTCAAAAGCATAGCAGATAAAGGCATTAGACCATGGCATTTTTCTCTGAAGGAACTCTAAATACAAGAACAGCACTGAGTCATGTATTTTGGGTTCTGAAAGCAAATAACTTCATCCAAGACTGTTGTATCCAGCAGGTTTTGCTCCAAGTAAGGAACTTCCAGGATAAGAAAAAAGCAAGGGAGCTCATGGTCACTAGACCAGAATTACAAAAGATCCTTAAGAGAATCATATTCAGAAGAAAAATTCAGTAAATACCATCATTAAGAACATGAATAAATCCCACTAGAAAAAGATATGATATTGAGAAATAAGAAATGCTACTAATAAAGAAAACCATCAAATTTACAAGGTAAACAAGGAAACATACCCAGAGCTACTTGAAAATCAGAACAAAATGGAAAATGTATATGCCAAATAAGAGAACAGCACATACTTTTATAAAAATGAAACACCTCCAGATGTTAAAAGGAGGTTTAGGCCCCAGTGTAAGAGTGGGTAACTTTTAATAGGAAGAATAGCAGAAGTCTTAAGGCAGCCAAAGATTCCTAAGCATAATATACTGGCTGCAGAATAGTAGCGCATAACAGCTCTGTGGTGGTTTAAAAGAGAATGACCACATCAGTTAATACATTTGAATACTTGTCCCCAGTTGGTGGAACTGTTTGGGAAGCATGAGGAAATATGCTGTTGATGAAGGAGGTGTGTCACTGGGGGTAGGATTAAGGTTTCAAAGACTTGTGCCATTCCTAGTGTGCTCCCTGCCTCCTGTCTGTGGTTTTAGATGTGAGCTCTCAGTGGTTCCTACTGCCATGCCTTTGCTCAGTCCTCATGGACTCTAATGCTCTGGAATGGTAAGCTTGATTAAGTGCTCTCCTTTGTTAAAATAAACACACACACACACACACACACACACACATACACACACACACATACACACACACATACAGACACTCACACACATGTAGGTGCACACATATTCACTGACACCCTTACAGAGATGTGTACCTAGACATGCATGAACAGAACACACTCCTGTTCATACTTATTCCCACAGATCATGAATCGAGTTGTTCAACTACATTTTAACACACCTGAAAGAACTACATTGTATTAAAGAAATGTCTAAACAAAACTGTATTATGGTATTTTCATTGCTTCATTTGAAAAAGCTGTACAACACATTGCATATATCATAAGAATATTCTATCTACAAGTGTGAATATCAAATTTAATAATTAAATGAGTAAAAGTCTAACATTGTTTTGTTGTAACTAATATAGGTTTTATTTTGAATATACGACAATGTACATTTACACCAAATTGTTATGCTAGACAAGACATAGCCATCAGCAGGTGGTGGCCGGGGGGATGAATCCTTCCTTCATAGTCAGCTCTGGACTCCATCATCCACCTCCCCAGGAAACACATGAAAAGCAAAGTATCACAATTTTTCGTTCACAAGATTCAAACTACCTCAGGAAAAGGAAGAGGTGGAAGTATCAGAGTTTTCCCAAAGCCCAGTAATGACAAACTAGTACCCCTGCTCAAAAGAACAGACATATTTTAATATTAATATTAATATGCCATCTTGGGAACAGCTGAGAAAGAAACATTCCAGACATTCAGTGATGTGTTTGTGTGTCAATTTGACAAGAGGTCACTTGTCCTGGCTACTTCTATGTCAGCTTGACAAAAGCTACAGTCCTTTGGGAAGGGGAATGCCAGTTAAGCAAATGTGTGGGCCAGCACATGGGACATGCTCTTGATTACAGATTGTTGTGGAAGAGCCTAGCTTACTGTGGGCAATGCCACCTGTGGACCTAGGTGAAGTATGGCAGGCTGAACAAATCATGAGAAGCAAGCCAGTACAGTATTTCTCAAGGATCTCACTTCATTCCTACCTTGAGTTCCTGCCTTGAGATTTCATTTGATGATCCCTGTGTTGTGAAAGTGTAAACAAAATTAACCTCTTCCTCCTCAAGCAGCTTTTGGTCATGGTGTTTTATCACAGCAATAGAAACTCCAAGAGACTGAAAACCTTCATTTCTTCAGGAAGCTTTTTGTAGAACTTCATTCATGAGAATGTCCATTTTGCTTTTATATCAAAGCAAATGATTTCCAAGATTCTTCTAAATTCCCAAATTTATACTCATACAAGGGAATCATGAGGGCAGTTCACACTGAGTGTAACTCCTGAGCCATCTTTCGAAGTCATGAAAAATTCTTAAGAAAAAAAAAATCTCTATTTTCCCTCAGGATAATTCTTTAAATAATTAAATTTACACTTTGATGTCCATATGTGTAGCTTTTGTTTAAATAAACATATACAAACATATATAAGGGTTTAAAATTTTTAGGTCCCATAAATACAATGGCATCCTCTCAGGAAGATTACAAACAGGAAGACTATACAAAGACACAGGTCCAGTTAAGCACACAGTGATTAGGTTCAGATGAGGATTCTTATTTGCTTAGCTGATAACACAACATACTGAAGCAGTATGGCTCGATAGGGAAAAATCAAATACACTTCTTGTCAGCTCTGGATGCAGAGTAATCTGAAAGACACTTGTAGAAAAACTTGTCCTGGTAACATAAAACATTCCATTCAAAGAACAGGAAGATAAACATTAGTTACTTAACCATCACCACGTATGACTTCATGCTATGCACAGCGAGCCCTAAAAAGTATAAGTAATACAAAGCATTTTCTATGCCCTCAGCACAGAGAATGGGAAACCATCATCAGAAGGCTATCTGAAAAATCCTGAAGGATTTTAAATTAAAAAACCTACATCAGATAAAGATAATCTGCTTGGCTGAACTTCAGACTGCCTCCTGAATATTCTCGTAGACTTGCCATGCATTTAATAAACCTGGTATTAGATTTATACCCTGCTGGTGCTGCTTGGCAGAAGCCTTTCTGCCCCATTCTTCCTCACCCTCCACTACTCCTCAGCACCTGGGGTTGTCTTTAGTAAACATTCCATTAGGTCTGTTTAGCTACTCCCTATCACTGTGATGCTTTCTCTTAGTAACTCTCCATCCAGTGATTCCACTCTGCTCTTCACTTGTTACTTCTCCTCTCCCCGGCCTGCATATGAGGCTGAAACTAATCTTTTTTCCCCACTGTAGAACCTTAGTCATATCCATAGAGATTGTGTTGAATCAATTCTTCCCCATTACACTTCAACAAATATCACAGAATGTTTTTTCTTTCAAACTTACTTATTTCAGAGAAAAAAATAAGAGGAGCTAGGAAATATTTTGAACTTATCAAAAATTAATGCATAGTATTTCAGAATTTGCAAGGTACAGATGAAACAATTCTTAGACAAATAGTGAGAGCATTACTGTACTTTTAACAACAAAGAAGAAAAGTCTGCAAGACCGCAAGCTTCCCACAAAAGACACTGAAACCAAAATCAAACTGAGAACAACTCACATGAATATTTGCAATCGAAATGTTGTCTTTCACAAGACATAGGTATTTTCCTCTTTATTTTTTTTACAGAATTTATTATCCGTATTAAATTCTCCACATAGTAATTATCCGATGTTATGGATATTAGTCCTTTCCTGGACATTTCCCCACAGACGCCTCTCACTCCAAAGTAGTGGCTTTTGAAATTTTTGAAAAATTCACTTAATGGTATCTTCCAATGAGTATGGTATCTTCCTGATTTTCATACAGTTCACCTTAACTTTTAGTTCATTTTAATTATTCCACATAGAAACCTGAACTTACCACAGGTCACAAAGACATTCTCCTATATGCTTCTCTAAACGTTTCATTGCTTACCCCTGAAAATTTACAGTTGCATTAAATCAAGAGTTGACTTTGGAGTATGTTGTGAGGTAAGTCATCCAACTCATAAAAATAGAACTATTTAATTGAATTTGTTGGTAACATTAACCATATAGTAACGTACTATTTATTATTTCCAACCATTCTTAGTTATAAAAAACAGTTACATATTTACTGACATGCAAATTTTGTTTAATATCTGTAACTCCAATGGGATTTTTGAGTATATAAAATGATTGAAATTATATTATATAAAAAGTGTTAAAAATGTAAAAAAAAAACAACTAATAGCCAGACTTTAAAAAATATCATATTAATTTATCTTTATTATTTTTGTAAAAATGCAAAATGAGCTATAAACACTATTATCCGATCAAATATTATATCACTTTATGAAATTAGTAATTATCTTAATTGGTCATTACCATTAGCAATGATAAAATGGTACAGCAAATACTTTGAAAACAGCTCAGAAGCTGCTCAAAAAAATTAAATACAAAATTATTAAAGCCATGAATGGTGGCACATTCCTGTAATTCCAGCTTTTTATGAGAGGCATGATGATCAAAAGTTCTGGACCTCTCTGATCAAAATAGCAAGTCTCTGTCTCAAAAAGGAAAGAAGGAAGGAAGGGAGGGAGGGAAGGAGGAAAGAAGTTAGAAAGGAAGAAAGGAAGGAAGAAAGAAAATTATTATGTGATTCAATAAGTGTATTCTATTATTCTATTCTATTCTATTCCATTCCATTCCATTCCATTCCATTCCCTCCCCTCCCCTCCCCTCCCCATCCCCATCCCCATCCCCATCCCCATCCCCATCCCCATCCCCATCCCATCCCATCCCATCCCATTCTACTTTAGGAAAATAGATATCCCCATCCAAAAGACCAGAAAATCAAATATCCAATTGTCCACCAATGGGTGAATGTATAAACAAAATAAAAAACAATATTTGTATATATCATATTGTAGATTAGTCTTCAAAATATAATGCTAAAAAGGCAGATACAAATGTTAAATATAGAATGGTCTTGTTTGTATGAAGCACTGAGAATAGGCAAACCCACAGAGAAGAAAGGGGATGTGTTTGGTAGGAGTGGGAGGAAGCAACAGAGAAAAACAACGGTAACTTAATGTGCCTGAGGTCTCCTTTGGAGATCATAAAATCACTTTGGAATTAAAGATCACAGTTTTAGGCTTCATGAATATACTAAATAGTGCCAAGTCATGTGCTGTGAAATAGCTCTTGCGGAACAAACATGAGGACCTGATCCGGCTCCTGTGCCTGTAATTTCAGTGCTCAGAGGAGTGAAGACAGAAAAACCTCTCAGGGTTTTCTGGATGCCAGTCTACCTCCAGGTTCAGTGAAAGACATGTCTCAAGTGAATGAGGTGGAGCGTGACATAGCAGGACCCCAAACACCTTCCTTTGGCTGCATTCACACCTGCAGTATAGCTACTTCCTTTACAGTGACACAATACACTCCATTTTTGAGGCCAGCTCCTTAAGACACGTACTTAAACAATTCATAGCTTCAGGACTCAACTGTCCAGATCCTCTAGGACCCTCCATACCCAATCTTATATAAGCTGTAAGGATTGCTTGAAAGATAGGTTCAAAGTAGTCAAGTTGCCTGGGAGGTGCAGAAACTAGCCCAGAGGAGACACCCGGATGAGGCTTACACCAACTGAGCTGTGTGGAAAAAACACTTTCCCTATAGAATGGCCTGAAAATTGTGCTGTGTGCTCCAGGATTGCAACAGTTGTGAGCCATCGCCCAATGCTGGGTGGTTTTTTGGCAATTCATCTCTTTTTAAGTCATTTCTGCCCCCATAAGCAGCTCTTCATCAATATTCCTGTAAGCAAACCCAATAAAACTCAGTAGCCCACCAAGTTGGACTTTCATATTATTCTTACTTTGGACTGAGGTCTTCTAGGATAACTAGATATTTGGTCATGTCATCTCAGGAATAGTGTCACACGACACCACCAAAACACAGTATGTGCAAAAACCACCCACGTGCATATACACCACACTCACACATATCCATATGTAGAAACATACATTCATTCATAAAAATACATAAATAAAACAAGTCTAAATTATCATTAATTTATATATTAGTGGTTAGCTAAAAATGTTTCATAAAAATATGTCATTATCTGAAGATAGTGTTTTCAAAGAATTTTATTCTTACCATGTTAGAAAAATGAAGTCTTAAACCTTCACTTCTCTCATATGTACATGCGGGCGCACATGTGTGTGCATGTGCACACACATACACACACACACATGTACAATCAAGAAAACCAAAAATATTATTTGCAGGGGGAATAATGGTTGAGTTTCCAGATACTCAGTATTATTAGCTTAAGCAATTATTACTAAATTTTATAAAACATTCAAAGTGTGGCTTACTATTCTTAACTCTTAACCCTCAATACAAAGCAGTACTGTAACTTTTTATGTACTATACTTTCTTTCTAGATAATAATGAAAACTGACCAAAAGACTCTTAAAATAAAAATTATATGTAACTATAATATAGGATAAAATTACTCATATATTTAAGTTGAATGAAAGTAATTAAGAATTCAAAGTTATATTACAACTGATCCCCCCTAAGTATCTATGCCCCAAATGCAAGGGTACCCATATTTGTGATAATAATAATCTTAAATCACACTTTGAATCCCACATATAAACAGACTTTAATACCTTGTTCTCACCAATGGACAGGTCATTGAGACTGAAACTAAACAGAAAAATACTTAAACTACCATATGTTAAGAATCAAATGGACCTAACAGATATCTGGAGAACATTACACCCAAACATGAAATAATATCCCTTCTTCTCAGCACCTCACTGAATCTTCACCAAAATTGATCATATAGTTGGTCATAAGTCTCAACAGATACAAGAAAATTGAAGTAACCCCCTGTATCTTATTAGATTACCATGGAGTAAAGCTGAATTTCAATGATAACAGAAACAACAGAAAGCCTACAAACGCATGGAAACTGAACAACTCTCTATTAAATGACCACTGGGTCAAGGAAGAAATAAAGGAAGAAACTACAGTCTTTCTAGAATTCAATGAAAATGAAGGTACAACATACTCAAATTTATGGGACACAATGAAAGCAGTGATAAAAGAAATTAGTGAGATCTCATACTGGCTTCTTGATATTGACAATTTCCTTGATAGATACCACTTACTAAAGTTAAATCAAGGTCAGGTAAACAATTTCAATAGGCCTCTATCCCCCAAGGAAGTAGAAGCAATTACTAAAAGTCTTCTAAACAAACAAACAAACAAACAAAGCCCAGGACCAGATGGTTTTAGTGCAGAACTCTGTCCAGACTTTCAAAGAATAGCTAATGAAAATATTCCTCAAACTATTCCACAAAATAGAAACAGAAGGACTGAGGCCATAGTCACCCTGATAGCTAAACAATACAAAGACTCAACCAAGAAAGAGAATTTCAGACCATCCTTCCTTATGAACACTGACGCAAAGATATTCAATAAAATACTTGCAAAACAAAGTTACTTCCAAGAACACATCAAAACACATCATCATCCACCAAGATCAAGTAGGCTTAACACCAGAGATGCAGGAATGGTTCTGCAAACAAAAATCCATCAGGATGTGGAACAATAGGAACACCTCTCCACTGTTGGTGGAAGTGCAAATTGCAAATTTTGGGAATCAACTTGGTGCTTTCTCAGAAAATTGGGAATAGTTCTACCTCAAGACCCAGCTGTACCACTCCTGGGCATATTACCCCAAAGATGCTCCATCATGCCACAAGGACTAGGTTCATAGCAGCTTTATTCATTATAGTCAGAAACTAGAAACAAGCTAGATGTCCCTCTACTGAAGAATGGATTAAAAAAATGTGGTACATCTATGTTTCAGGTAATATTTTAAAAATGGTGCCCTGTCCAGCTTGTTCCCAGACAGCCACCATTTTCCCGTGGCTCTGGCTCTGGACCGTGGCTCAGGCTATCTAAAAACACCCGCCCTGGCACCAACGAGATGCCAGCATGGGGTTGGCTCTGCCAATCCCTGACGCTGTCTCCATAAAGCTCAGTTGAACCCCAGACAATACCCGCCATGCTCATGGTTCCAGTTAGAAATGAGACTCTTAAGGCTTAATAATTAACCAAAGGATTTATACATTTGGAAATACTCAATTAACAAGATGCCCACACAATAGAGTTGTTGCCCAATACCTAACCTTTAGATATAAATTGTTACCCAGGACTGCACTTGACCAATTCATCCTCCTCCATCGTTCCAGTCTCCATCATTCCTTCTCCTTCCCACTCTTCACTCCTCCTACATTAGATACTCCCCAATTATCCTAGCTTTATTGCAAATGTAACAGAAAAATATCCTGCTACACATCTACATAGTAGAACTACTATTCAGTTATTAAAAACAAGGACATCATGAAATTTGAAGTCAAATGGATGGAACTAGAAAATATCATCCTGAGTGAGGGAATCCAGATCCAGAAAGATAAATATGGTATGTACTCATAAGTGGAAAGTAGCCATAAAGTACAGAATAACCATGCTATAATCCACAGACCCAAAGAAATTAAGTAGTAAGGAGGACCCAAGTGATGATGCTTGAACTCACCTAGAAAGGGGAAAAATAGTCATTAGAGGTAGATTGAGAGAGGGAACTGGGTGGGAGAGGGGGTAAAGAGGAAAACAGGGATGGGAATCAGGTTTAGGGAAATGGCAAGAGAAAGATGGCTTTGACTGAAAATGAAAATTGGTGGAGGCATCTTCAGGACTAGCTAGAAAGCTAGGAGAACGCAAACTCCCAGGAATCTATGAGGGTGACCCTAACAGTGGAGGATATGGAACCTGAAATGGCCATCTACTGTAAGCAGAATATACTTCCTTTGGTTGGACTTGAACACCATCCCAGCTATATAACCTTAGACCCACATTTTTTCCTGCCTACAAAATATGTAGATGTAAAGATGGAGCAAAAATTGAGGGACTGGTCAAGCAATGATTGGTCCAACTTGAAAACCACAGTATGTGAGAAAGCCCACCCCGACACTCTTAATGATATTCTGCTCTACTTGCAGACAGGCACCTAGCATAACTGTCATCTGAGAAACTATACCCAACAACTGATAGAAACAGAACCACACAGCCAAACATTAGGCAGATCTTAGGGCATCCTATGGAAGAGGGGAGGAAGGAATAAAGGAGCCAGAGATGTCAAGGATACCCCAAGACAATATACAGAATTAACTAACTTGGGCCCATAGGGGCCCACAGAAACTGACCCTCCAACAATAGAGCATGCATGGGATGGACCTCGGCCCTTGGCACTTCCTGTGGGACTCCTAAAGGAGCAGCAGGGGCTGTCTCCAAGTCTATTGCCTGCCTTTATATCCCTTTCCCTAGCCACAGTAGCAGAGGATGGGTCTAGTTCTACTGCAAGGTGGTATGCCAAGGAGAGGTGATATCCATGGATGCCTCCCCTTTCTGAGGAGAAAGAGAGATGAGAGAAAATGGGGAGGGAAGAGAGAGAACTGAAAAAGAGAGGAGAGGGGAAGCTTTGATCAGGATATAAAGGAAAGAGATTAATAAGAGTGGGGAGAGAAATGAGATTCTGAGAGTAAGACTGACAGAGAATAATACATACATTAAGTATATCATAAAGCCTAAAATACCATAAGGTTGAAAGCTGACAAGAGAGGAAGTAAATAGTGGATAGAAGCAAAGAGACTGACCCACAAAAAAAAAAAAAAACCAAACGAACAAACAAACAAACAAAAAACATTAAAAAAAGGACAATTTTGGTTTGATCAAAACTGAATAGTGGTGATAATTTTTGTAAAACTCAAGGTTTCACGAGATTGGACAGATGGCTCAGCAGTGAAGAGTACTTGCTGCTCTTCCAGAGCAGCTGGTTACAGTTTCCTGCTCCATCTGGAGGTACTCAACTATCTGTAACTCCTGACATTCTGTTCTGGCCTCTATATACATGTCGTAAACAGTCCTATGAAGTCAAAATACACATACACATTAAATAAATAAATACATTTTAGAAAGTGAAGCATCTTTGGCTAGCTCCTGGTTCTTAGATACCTTGCCTAAATTTCTTTGGTTTGATTTAACTATACTTAAGGAAGCAGTCTTGTATTAAGTTTAAATTGTGTCCACCAAAAATTAAAATCAAAGCATTAATTGCAAATGAGACTAACTTTGGAATTAGGCTCCATGCAGGGACAGAGACCTTCTTAAAGGGAAAGAAGGCAGTCATTTGTGACTTAAGTGGAAGGCATTTACAGAGGCCCTCTCCCACTGACAACTTGATTATGGACTCGATAGCCTCCATAACTATGAGAAACACATACGTTATTGAAGTCACTTAGAGTTGATAAGTTAAAATGCAAAGTTATACTTTCTAAAAAAATGTATTAATAAAAATATATTTTAAAAAATTACATTAATATGTATTATATATTTTAAATATATTAATTTATTTTTATTTATATATGGATAGAGTATATTCTTTAACTTTGAAATGTACTTTACTATCATGAAAATTAGATATTTCCTTTTAATTCAGTCCTTTATGATAGGAACGTAAATGAAATTTTTAATTAATGTTCTATACACTAAGTTTTCACATTTCATAATGCATTTTATCAATTGTTATCGTGAATTCCTATAATTAAATCACATCTGGATTGCATTTTATACACTAAAGTGATGAACTGCCAAATTATATGGAGTCCTATTAGTAACTTCATAGCCACTTAATTTGTAGTTACCAGTTTAAAGTATGACCATGTCTCAGGAAGTTCTGCTTTGGTATTTTTTTAATAGAAGTAGAAAATATGTGTCTTTGCCTTATGTCTCTGCTAGCATTTACTTTTGTTCATATCTCAATGCTAAATTATGAGGTCCCAGTAAACAGGGTAGCCCATTATTTCTCTCATTTCCCCCTGCCTAGCAAATTACCCATATGTAGCATATAACACAAGCTACATCTTCCTGATGTATGTATGTAATGATACAGAAATATACAGTGAATGCTATCATACCTAGGAATCATACTAAGGACAGGGACCTGCAGCTATGGCTGGCAATGCATAAGGAATGATTTTCTGGGTTAGATGAGCTTAACTTTGTGACAGAACTGAACCTTTCTACAGTTTTATGTAATACACAGAGTATAATGTGCTTCTTGGCCATTCGAGATTCCTCTGTTACAAATTCTCTGTTTGGCTCTGTACCCTACTTTTAATAGGGTTATTTGTTTTTTTTGTGTGTGTGTCTAACTTCTTAAGTCCTTTAAATATTTTGAATATTAGCCCTTACCGGATGTAGGGTTAGTGAAGATCTTTTCCCAATCTGTGGGTGTTTTTGTTTTATTGATTATGTCCTTTGCCTTATAGAAGTTTTCACGAGGTCTGATGTGTCAACTGTTGATCTTGGAGCCTGAGCCAGTGGAGTTCTGTTAAGGAAATGTGTTTGAGGCTCTATCCCACTTTCTCTTCTATTAGATTCACTGTATATTGTTTTATGTTGAGGTCCTTGATCCACTTAGACTTCAACTTTGTACAAAGTGTAAATATGGATCAATTTGCATTCTTCTATATGTACCCTCTCAGTTAGACCAGCACCATTTGTTGAATATGCTGGATTTGGCTTCTTTGTAAAAGATCAAATGTTCATAGGTGTGTGGGTTTATTTCTGGGTCTTCAATTCTATTCCATTGATCGACCTATCTGTCTCTGTACTAATACCATGACGTTTTTATCACTAGTGCTGCACAGTACATCTTTAGGTCAGGGATGGTGATTCCCCCAGAAGTTTTTTTTATTTTTGAGAATTGTTTTCACTATCCTAGATTTTTTGTTTTACCATATGAAGTCGAGAATTGTTCTTTCCACATCTGTGAAGAATTGTCTTGGAATTTTGATGGGGATTGTATGGAATCTGTAAATTGCTTTTGGTAAGATGACATTTTTACTATATTAACCCTACTGATCCATGAGCATGGGGAATCTTTCCACATTCTGAGGTCTTCTTTATTTTCTTTCTTTAGGGCCTTGAAGTTCTTGTCAAATATTTTCCTTTGCTTGGTTAGAATTACACCAAGATATTGTAAAGGATATTGTTTCACTAATTTCTCTCTCAACCCATTTATCACTTGTAAAAAGGAAGACTACTGATTTGTTTGAGTTAATTTTATATCCAGCCACTTTGCTAAATTCTGGGGAGGGTCGAGAAAGAGGAATATTCCTCCATTGCTCCATTGAGATTGAAAACTGATACAACTAATCTGGAAATAAATCTGGCAGCTCCTCAGAAAAATGGAAATAGTTTTACCTAAAGACCCAGCTATACCACTCCTGTGAATATACTCAAAAGATGCTCTACCATACCATAAGGATACATGCTCCACTATGTTCATAGCAGCCATATCTATAATAGCCAGAAGCTGGAAACCACCCAGATGTCCCTCAAACTAAGAACAGATACAGAAAATGTGGTTCATTTACACAATGCAATACTATTCAGCCATTAAAAAATGAGGACATCACGAATTTTGCAGGAAAATGGATGGAACTAGAAAATATCATCCTGAGAAAGGAAACCCGGATCCTAAAGGACATGCATGGTATGTACTCAGTGATAAGTGGATATTAGTCAAAAAGTACAGAAAACTCATGATACAACTCACAGACAGTATGAAATTTAACACAAAGGAAGGCCCAAGTGTGAACACTTCAATCTGACTTAGAAGGGGGAACAAAATAATCAGTGGATGCAGAGGGAGGGAGGGAATTGGGTGGGAAAGAAGAGATGGAGGGGAAAGGGAAGCAGGATCAGGTATGAGGGGGAAACAGGAAAGAAGCCCAGAGGGCCAGAAGAATGAATGGAAATATACAGCAGCAGGAGAAGGGGGTGCGAGAAGAACATCTAGAAAGTCTCAGAGACCTGAGATGTGAGAGGATCCCAGGACTCAATGGGGATGACCCGAGCCAAAATACCCAACAGTGAGGAGATAGAACCTGAAGAGATTACCTCCAATGGATGGACATGGCCCCCGGTTGAGGGATGGAGCTACTCACTCATCTTCAAAATTTTTGACCCAGAATTGTTTCTGCCTAATGTAAATACAGGGACAAAATGGAGCAGAGACTGAAGGAAAGGCTATCCAGTGACTGGCCCCATTTGGGATCCATCTCATGAGCAGGCACCAAATCCTAACACTATTACTGATGCCATGTTGGGAACACAGACAGAAGCCTAGCATGGCTGGCCTCTAAGAGGCTCTACTAGCAGCTGATTGAGACGGATGCAGACACTCACAAGCAACCATTGCGTTGAGGTTGGAAACCCCTATGAAAGCATTAGGGGAAAGACTGAAGGAGCTGAAGAGGATTGCAACTCTATAGGAAGAACAACAGTATCAACTAACCTGAACCCCTCACAGCCCCCAGAGACTAAGTCACCAACCAAAGAGCATTCATGGGCTGGTCCTTGGCCCCTGCATATATGTAGTAGAGCACTGCCTTGTCGGGCCTCTGTGGGAGAGGATGCAACTAATCAAGGATGAAACTTGACACCATGGAAGGGGAATGATGGCCGGAGTGATGGAGGTTGGGATTGGTATTGGGGGGTGGGAGTAGGGGAGCGCCCTCTCAGAAGCAAAGGAGAGGGGGGATGGGAGGGGTGAAGAACATAGGGAGGGGTGACCAGGAAAGGGAGGCAACATTTGAAATATAAATAAACAAAATAATTAAATAAAAAAGGAAAGAAAAAATTAGGGAAAAAAAAACCCCACCTGAATAATGCCAAAGGGAACACAAAAATAAAGCTGATAAGAAATGTTGAGGACCATCCAGGATCAGATAACAGGATTCAACAGAGAAACAGAAACACTGAAGGGGACTCAAGCTGAAAAGAAGATGGAATTGAAATATGAAAAACTCAACTAGAATACACAAGGCATTAAGATAAAGTAGAGGATCTAAAGAAAATGAGCAAGAGATATATTGTTTTAAAAAAGATCCACAGGAAAGGAACATAGAGTAAATATGAAATAATATGAAAAATTTTTGAATTATATGCAGAGCTTACTGGGGAGATGACTCTCCAGTTAATCCCATGGGCCACATGTTCAACAAGATCATAGAAAAAAAAAACTTCGCCAAAGTAAGGAATGATGAATCCATGCAGATGCAAGAAGAAAGTAATATTTAAGACTTAAGAGAGAATTGAGTACATAAGGACTGTGAAAAGAATTATGAAAATAAATAATTAGTAAGATAGAAAGTACCATTGAGAACACAAACACTACCAAAACCCATCAGAGTAACACACACATTTAGACACACACTTCAATAGAAACTTTAAATATCAATGGCCCAAATTCTCTGATCAAAAGACACTGACTGAATAAATGATCCGGAAACAAAATCCCATCTATTTTTGCATCGAGATGTGCACCACATTAGAGTTAATGGAGAGACAAAAGTATCCATGGGGCTAGGAAACAGGCAGGTGACAAAATAAGCATTAATAACAGTGATTGATGGTGATAATGGTAATAATAAAAAATCAGAAAAGATGACAAGGTACATTATTCTAATCAAGTGAACAGTTAACCAAGAGGATATTAATATCCTAAATATATATGTGCCAAACTCTGGGGTGGCCAATTTCATAAAATAATCTGTAATTGGACTTAAAGACACAGATAAACATAAATCCATTAATAGTAGGCGATTTCAATACTACACTTTGTCCATTTTGCTGGTAATCTGAAACAAAAACAAAACAGAGGAACCACAGAATTTTTATTCTATATCAAATGGACTTAACAAATATTTAGACTATTCCATCCCAAAACCAAAGAATACACCTTCTACTCAGCAGCCTATGAAAGCTTTCTAAAATTAGAGCAAATCCTGGGATATAAAACAAATCTTTATGAATTCAAAAGCCTGAAGTCATCATTTGTATCTTATCTGGCCACAATGCAATAAAACTTAAAATTGACAGCAAACAGATTTGTAATAAATATACCAAATCACAGAGATTAAACAACTCATTACCGAATGATAAATGGATCAAAGAAGTGAAGTGGAAACTTAAAGATTCTTTGGAAAGTCAGTTGTGTTGGATGGTGTTTTGCTGGGGCAAACAGGTGAAGGATTTTTTCCTGAAGTGGACACAGATAAAAGACTAAGTCAGACTCATCAAGGAACATTTCACTGAAGCAGACACAGGAGAGAGGATGTGGTGCTAAAGCAAACACACGAAAGGACAGGTGATGAAGGATTCTATACTAACAACAGGCATGTCCACCTTATATTGTGTAGCTGAGCTTTATTTGTCAGGACCTTGCTGACTTGGGCTGATTGGATTCATATGCTGAGTGCTGAGGCAAGAACCATGCTGAGACAAGGCACATGGAGGACACGTGATGGTTGGAGGGTATAAATAGGACTTGACAGAAAGAGCTTGGCTTGCTGGTATAGCCAGCTGTGCAAAGCCTGTGTCTCACATCTTCACTGATCTTTGCTTCCCTGAGAAAGGCACAGTCTAGAACTTCTTTTGGTGTTCTTGCAAGTCCCTCCTAGTGACTTGAACGGAGGCTGAGGCTTGGCTGTCTCTGCTAGGTCCTGTCACCACTGTTGCTAATCCAACTCTGCAGAGCTGCTGGTATATCCATGAGGTGTTTGCAAGTAGATCAAGCTGTAGCTGTCACTTGTGAACTGAATGGCCAATTTCCAGACTTCACAGACAGGAGTCATTCCAAAGGAACTTTCTAAACAGGTCCACTTCCCTCCCTGCTCATTCTTTCTTTTCCACTACCTCTGGTGGTGGCATGCTACAAGGAAGGTTAAAGCATTTAAAAACCATCAGTAAAAATAATTACAAAGAAGAAATCAAAAAAGATATAAAAATTTTCCTGGAACTCTATAAAGTTGGAAACACAATACAACAAAACCTCTCGGACATATTGAAAACAATCCTATGAAGAAAATATATTGCTCAAAGTTCCTCATTAACAATTCAGAAAGAACCCAAAATAAGTAGCTTAAAACAATGCAACTCAACACTTTGGAAGAACAAGTCCAAGTCCAAACCCAATAGATGGTAAGAAATATAAGTTAGAGCTTTCAATGAAAAAGAAAACATTATAAAGAATCAACAAATCTAAGAGCTGGCTCTTTGAGAAGATTAGCAAGATCAAAAATCTTACCCCCACTAACTAACTGAAAGAAAGAGAAGGCCGAACAGGATCAGAAATGAATATGGAAGCACCAAAAAATAATCATAACATTATGAAGAAATATTTTTAAAACCTATATTCCACATAAAAGAAATGGATGAACTTATAGATTTATCCAAAAATAAAAATAAAACAGGAAAGAATCAGAAATCTAAACAAACCCATACAATTGAGAAGAATGAAAAACTGGTTGTTGGAATATGAATGCACTCCATAGGTTCATGTATTTGAATTCTTGGTCCCCAGTTGGTGGACTTGTCTGGGAAGGATGAAGATGTGTGGCTTTGTTGGAGGAGATGTGGCCTTCTTGGAGGAGGGATGAGCTTGGGGATGAGCTTTGAAGTTTCAAGAGCCTATACCCTTCCAGTTGGCTCTCACTTTCTGTTTTGTGGTCCTTGTTTCAAAAATCAAGCTCTCAGATAACTTCCAATGCCTGCCTGCCTACCTGCTGTCATATTCTGCACCATGACACTCATGAAATTACCCTCTGAAACTCTAAGCAGGTCCCCAGTTACATCATTTCTTTCATAAATTGCCTTAGCAATGGTATCACGTGCTAACTTGTTTTATGTCAATTTGACACAGGCAACCTAAATAGAGAAAATGCCCCCATAAGGGTGGCCTGTAAGGCATTTTCCTAGTGATTGATGCTTTGGATCATGGTGTTTTGTCACAGCTATAGAAATCCTACCAAGTGAGGTTCCTTCAGGGCAACAGAAAAGTAACTAAGACAAATAGTAATAAAAGGCCTTGTAGTTAAAACACGTCCAACACCCAGTGGATTCACAGCAAAATTCTACACGGCATAGATCTACAACCAATACTTAAGCATTCGAAAGAATAAAAACAGAAGAAACACTCCAAACTCCTTCTATGAAGCCAGGGGTCAGTGGAGGGAACTTCCACTTGAGGACCTAACTGAAAACTGCCAGAGAGCCTCAGGTGACAGCAGACACTGCCAGCCAATCAGGAATACACACTTGCTTGGGACCAATGGGACATGGGTGAAGGGTATAAAGGGCATTTGCTCCCTGAGGATTAATAGACAAGCTTGCTGCAGAGGGTGTTTTCACCTGCTCCCTGAGTCTGAGCCTTTGATTCCTCATCACCTCATCCCCATAGCCCAAGTGTGTGAGCATGGTTGGGTGGCAGGCAGTCCAGCGTGTAATGCAGCACAAGTCAACAAATGTAATAAGCCACATAAATAGACTTAAAGACAGAAATAATTCACTAAGATCATCTTAATAGATGCAGAAAAAGCATTTTTAAAATGTATTGTTTTCATGAGAAAAGTCCTAGAAAGCTAGAAGAAACATATTTCAACATAATAAAAGCTGTATGAGAAACTCATAGTCGACAAAATTCTAAGTGGAGAAAATCTTGTAAGAATTACACTCCAATCAGGAGCAAGACAAGGGATACCCAGGATCCCTGCTCCTTTTCAGCAATGTGCTTTGAAATACCAACTGGAGAAGTAAGTCAACAGAAGGAAATCAAAGAGCTACAAATAGGGAAAAGAAGTCAAACTACCCCTGTTTGCAGATGGCATACTATACGTTAGAGATCCAATTGCTTTTTTAGTCCAAAGTTCTAAATTCTTCCACGTTCATCCAAAACCAACAAGGTCAGGTTCTTCACAGCAACAGGCCACGTTCTAATACTGTATTATGAGGGCACATTACACTGGAATTGGAATTGGCACTTGGTTTTTCATCTCACAGCCCATCTCCAGTGACACACACCTTCCAGCAAGGCCACCTCTCTCAAACTTCATCAGTGCCACCAAGTGAGGACCAAGTGTTCAAATGCCCAACACTGTGAGGGACATTTCTCATTCTAATCTCCACAATACATACATCAAAATTATTTGACAAGGATTTTTAAAGCAGTCATAACTAAAATTCTCCAAGAAATGATGGCAAACAATTCTATAGTAAATGAAGTAGGAACTCTCAGTTAATAAACAGGTAACATAAAGAATACTCAAACAGAGGTTTTTAAACTAAAATTGCAATTTAAAAAGTTACTGCATGTATATAATATTAGCTTGAAGACACAACAGTAGAAACTCTCAAACTGCATATATATGAAACAATGAAAATCATGTAAGCAGAGTCTCAGGATCTGTGGAACACTAGACTGACTATCCAATGTCCATGTCACTAGAATCCTAATGGTGGAATAAAGGGAGCATACTGTTTAAGAAAATATTTATAGAAATAATGACCTAAACCTTTGAAGTTTGGAGCATGTTCCCCAGTGTTTCAAAAAATTGAGAGAATTCAAAATAAGCTACATCCTAAGAAATCCATGCCAAGACATCTTAAAATCAAACTTCTGAAAAATAAAGCAAAATAAGGAATTATTGAAAGCAGGAAAACACGAAGCGTTATCCTCAGGAGAAAAATTATCCAAACAGTGCCTTTCTCATCATAAACAGTGGAGACAAGGAGGAAATGGCACATTTTTACAAGAGCTTAAGAAGTGCTCAATCCAAAGATAATCTCAAAGACAGTGCAGATTAAAAATAGAAAATTGTAAAAACAAGATTCAAAGGTAAAACAAGAAGAAAATGAATCCTGTGGCAAGCTTATCTCTAACATACAATGATAATGACACAATGACAACATAAAAATATAACTTACTTCTAGACACTTAGCAATGTATAATTAGACACCAAAGTAAAGATTGTATCAGCATTGATAATGGCCCCCAAGTTTGAATTCTTTGCTCTATATCTGACAAGAATTTTATTTTTCCTTCTCATGACCGAGTCTCACTCCAGAGCCCAGGCTGGCCTGGGACTCATCATCTCCCTAGCAACAGCTTCCCAAATGGGATTGTAAGTGTGCACCAGCAGAGCAGCTAACAAATATCTGTGACATACAGAACAGGAAAAATGCCATATATCAATGCTAATAAAATGAAAAAATCAAAGTAATGTAGACATGTTCTTTCTTTTAAATGTAGGATCGATGCAGGTAATGTTTTTGCTTTTCCAAATAGTTCTGAGCTGCAGCACAATTCCAATCAGAGTTCCTGACTGATTCTCTTACTACCGGATTTCTGTTTTCAAAGGCTTTTTTTTCATACTTAGAACTATGGCAAGGCAAAGGAATTCTGAAGAATCAAGTTATCTCCTACCCCTGAGTTTAACACCTTTTGGAAAGCAGCAATCATTTTGACTGTATGGTGTTTGTGAAATTCAGGTACTGAAATGAATGGAATAAAAAGAGTACAGAGAAATAAAATGAACTGATAACTAACAGTTCAAAGGCAATTTCTTGGTACTATTGGACATATATGTGCCACAAAACAAACTTAGATCTATAATATTTAACTTATACAAAGAGTAGCTGTAAATGGAAAGTAGAATCAAATAGAAAAGAAGAATTTATAAAAATTTTAAAATTTGGGATAAAATGCTTATAGCTTTAGGTCAGAGAAATAATGCCTAGATATAATACCAAAACCATGGTACATAAAAATAAAAAGATTCAGATTTTATTAAAATTTGCCATTTCCAATGACCTAGGAAAAGGAGATGGCAATCTACAGAATAAAAAAAAAATTTAAATCACAAGTGATTAAGGATTTGTGTATCATATATGTAACAAAAGCTTCTAAATCTCATCAATAAGAATTATTTGAATTTGCTCAGTAACAGTCTTAGTTAGGGTTATTGTTGAGATGAAATACCATGACCAAAAACAACTTGGGGGAAGAAGGGCTCATGCTTCCATGTCATTGTTCAATATTAAAGGAAGCCCGGACTGGAACTCACATCAAACAGGGCAGGAACCTAGAGTCAGGAGCTGATCCACAGGTCAAGGGAGATGATGCTTACTGGCTTGCTCAGCCTGCTTTCTTATAGAACCCAGAACCACCAAATCCAGGGATGGCTCCACCCACAATGAGTTGGGCTCTCCCCCATCAATCACTATTAAGAAAATTCTCCACAGGCTTGCCTATGGTGAGATCTTATGGAGGCATTTTTTCAACTGAGGCTCACTCATTTCTGATGATTCTTGCTTATGTCAAGTTGACATAAAATAGGAAGTACAGTAACAAACTAGATTTATAAAATAGGCAACAGACTTGATTAGCCATTCATCAGAGATAAGAACACAGAAAATAAGAATATAAAATAATACATTAGGGGTCTGAAGCTGAGAAGATGACTTAGAGGGTAAAAGCATACACCCAAGCAAGCCTGACAACCTGGGTTCAGACGATGGGAAGCCTGGTAAAAGCTGGAAGCCTGGGCACGTGTCTGTGATCCCAGTAGTCTTATCATATAATGGCGTGTATATTCACAAAAAAAAGACATAAGCTTCAACACTTTTCAGAGCTGATATTTTGATTTATAATAGTCACTACTGAGAATATTGCTCAGCACAACATGCCAGAAATATGTTTTGGAACATCTAGGTAATTAAATTCTGTCCTAATCTCAAGCCAAATTCTATTTAATGACTTTTTTTTAACGAAGCAAGTCAACAACTCCAAAGAGCAGTTTTTAAAACTACTCGAGAAAGAAAAAATCTAAAACAAATGCCAAATATTAAAATGTTAAAAGTGTTTGTTTTCCACAATAAAGAGCCTAAAACTCTGGATGTACATTAAGTCACTGCAATGTTTAACATACAATAGCTTAATTTTGTTAGTTTCCTTTGTTTGACATAAGGATTCTGTATGTACTCCAGGCTGGCCTGGAAATGAGTAGACCAGGCTGGCCTCCAGTTTGCTGCAAACTTCCTGCCTCTGCCTCCCAAGTGCTGAGATGATACCCTGATCCATCATGCATGTGTCTTCACCATGCTTTGTGAAAAAATAACTCATTATTTTTTGTTAAGTTAAATCTTACTTGAAAAATAACCATACCATAAATAGCTATTTACATTCACAAATTTAAACAGAGTTCTAAGGAAGTTTGTGATGGTTTAACAAGGACTCATCACTTCCTTCAAAGAGCTGTTCATGGTATAACTCTGCAGAGTAAATAGATTAGGCTTCTGAGAGTTCCCCAACGTTCTTTAGATGGATTCTTTACATTTTCTCTTATTTCATTAATGAGTAAAATATCCCCTAAATATATCTTTTTTTCAACAAAATATTTTTATTGTTTATTTGAAAGTTTCACATCATGTACCCCAATCACATTTCCCAGTCCACCCAGGTGTGCCCCCAACCCTTGTGACTTCTCCCCAACCAACTAACAAAACAACCAACCAAACAAACAAACAAAACCAAAAACAAAATTAAAAAACATCCGATTTGTGTTGCCCATGTACTCACTGGAGCATGGACAAACTCCTGGTGGCCTGAGTCCTACCCCACCCACATCAGATGCCATTAATAATGGAGAGCTATACTTCAGCATCCTTATGACAGTAAGAGTTTTCTTCCAGTCTAGCCTATTACTTTTTTTTCTGGAGGAGGGGGTACAGTTGTCACAGAAGCCTTCTATGTCCCCGTTTCTCAACTGTGATTCTGTAGTCATCAATGCTACCACAAAAGGGGCTTCCTTGCCTTTGACAGTCAAAGGGAACAAGGATAATGGGCTTCCACACGACTTCTGGCAACAGCATGAACCATGAACGTCCACGTGGTCTCAGTATCAGCATGCGCCACGGACCTCAGGATGGTCTCCAGCAGCAGGATCGATGATGGACATCAAAATGGCACTCCACTGCAGCACAAACCTCAAACACCATCAAAGACCTCAGCGGCAGCACAGGACAAAGACATCAACATGGCCTCCTCCAGGGCAACATAGACCACAGACACTAATATGGCCCACAATGGCAGCCCATGAAAATCAACATGGCTTGAGGTGGCAGCCCAGACCAAGAACATCTGCCTGGACTTCAGTGACAACAAAGTTCACAGACCTCAACATGGCCTCAGTGACAGCATAGGCCACTCACACAAACATGAGCCCTGGTTACAGCACAGCCCACAAACATCAACATGGCTCCAGGCAGTGGCACAGACCAAGGACATCCACATGGTCTTCAGTGGTAACATGGACCATAGACATCATTACGGCCCCTGCCTGCAGTAGGACCAAGGACAAGAACCAAATGTATCCCTTATATTCAACATCTATCTACCTGAACTTCTTTAGTAGTTTAGCTCTAACATCTAGTTAGATTAGATCTCTCATTTAATTTAATTCATAAAATATTAAGGCAGTACTGGTACATGCTAAAACATGGATGAGTTTTGGAAATATAATTTAGTAGAATAATGTGACTACAGAAATTATATGGAAAATTGAGAATAGGAAAATCTACAAATAGAGAAAATAGATTAGTATCTAACTGCCTAGGGCTGCAGGAGGAGATGGAAGCGAGGGTTGTATAGGCTAGAGGTAACAAAGGTGTTCTAAAACTAACAGTAATGATAGATACTGTGGAAACCTCTGAGTAAGCTTTGAATTATATGTGATATGGGAGAATCATATGGCTTCTGAATTATACTTCAATAAGGCTATTTAAAATCATCAAGAAGTGTTTGAGCCAAAGAATTTATGTAGCCTGTAAAGCAAGTTTCATGTAAGAGACTTAGTTATTAGCATTTAATCTTCAGCTATAATAGAAAAAACTGTACTTTATGAGGTAAATGAGAATATACATTTAAATCTGACATGGTAATTTCCTCAAAAGTTTATCATTATTTAGAAAAGGATCATGAGTTACACAGATTATAAATAAATAAGCTTTCTGTTTACAGCTAAGAATAATCAATGACATTTAAGTACAATATGCCACATGATGCTAAATTGTACCAAACTAAACAATATCATAAACTGACTTAAAATCTTCACAATTCATATGTCAAAAATTCACTCTAAATGAAAAACCTAGTTAAGTAAAATAAGAGGCTAATTATATTGGTATAATGTTCCTTTGTCTCAAAATAAGACAAGACAAAAAAAATGTTCCTTCTTTGCCAAGCTGAATGTAATAGCTGGCGAATTATAAGATCAAGCAAGCAAACTGTGTGTTTTCTAAAATATGAGTATCCTTCATCAAGTTTTATACTTAGGGCAGCTAAAAGACCTATGTAGAGGATCAGCATTAAACCCAAAGGACAGGTAGTGCACGGCAAGAAAGAGAGCAATTCCCTCGTGTCTTCCGCAGGTCACTTCCAAGGACCATGTTAGCAGATCCACACCAGACCCTTAACAGGCAGTTCTGCTGCTACCAGTAATTAGCTTGGACAGCTCTGGCTCCAAGAGTAGCAGCAAGGCTACACCATAATGAGCTCAGCTGGGATTAGCAGGACAGGGCAGGGAACCAAGAGAGCTCAGGCATTCTGCATTGCGTATATATCTAGGAGATCAAACAAGGATGGCTGGCTAGGTTATCCCCTCTCCACCTCATTCCAAAAATGAAGCAAGGCAGTGTCTAAAACACAGGCTAATGAAGAACGACACCCTCAACAGATGAGAGCCACATTAATTAACACGATCCCTAGATCATATTATACAGTTTCTGTTAGAGCTAGCAAATGTGCAACTTGTTATTGCATGATTTTATTTATTTATTTATATGTATATATGCACATACACACAGACATACATGCATATGGTCTTATTTATAAATCTCAGATAATTTCATTTTCAAGTTTTAAAATCTGCTTCCCTAATAGACTTTGAGTAACAAAAATAAATCTCAGATTACTTATACAATTTTCTCTTGTTAAAAGGAAACTCACTTTTGAACCATCAACTCCTGGTTTTCTCTTTTGAAATATGCCAGTTCATTCCACACAGCATCAGAATCTTCTTGTCGAAGCTGGAGAGGATCTGCTCGCTTCATTTTTCTGGTTTCAGTCCTATTTTTTAAGTAAAAAACTGCATATTCAAAGTGCTATAAAAGTTTATTTATACATTCCTTAAAATTCATAACTATCTATGATTTGAGACCAAATCTCAATTACTAATTTAATTTTACTTCTTTTTAGATTACTTTCCTAATACCTAAGCATGTGAAAGTTAAAATCCTATATCATAATTTCCTAATACTAAATTGCTACCATGAAAAAGCAAACTTTTAAGCAGACATATGATATTAATAAACCTAGGGGTTTATTTCTCTCATTTATTCTAGTAAAATAGTAATAAAACATACACTGTAGGATTGTAGAGTCTACAAAAAGAGAGCACAGCAATTGATTCATCTAGAATTTGCTGACATCTGATCTGCATGTGGTAAAGATGCCCTATCACAGACATATTATTAATGGTGACTGTGCCAAAAAGCAGACTGTGTGCTCTTGTAGCTCCCACTGAAAGCTGGGTGAGCAGAGGTTAACGCTAGGGAAAGCTGCTTCATCACCGCTTTTACTGAGACACAATGAAACATTTCCCATTCATCAAAGGAAGAGGTTAGACATGACAATTATCTACCAGCAAGGCCAAACGCTTGCTTTATAGTTTCATTTTCTGTACGTGAAACAAACTTTACTTGTAGTTTCTAAAAGTGCTGTACTGGCCGATTTAGAAACTACTTCTCTACAGAACAGACCAATGTGTATCATCAACAAGCCCTAAAGGATCCTTCTCAAAGTGGGAGGGAAGTAGATTTGCTACACTCATCCCGTCCTTTGCCCTCTGTTGATACTGTTACCAGGGGAGCAACTTACAACTAACCAAGATCTGAACACCTGTTCAGGGCAATTGAACTGAGACTGCCAATTCATTCAGATTAAGCTGAAGTTTAAAAAACTGATGGATAGTAAAGATCTTCAAATTGCATACTAGGTTGAAATAGTTTTAAGATGGTTAACTATACATGTAGTTTTCATATTCCTACTGTCTTTCCATTAAAATGTAAATATTATAGGGGTTATAAAATTTTAACACCAGTATTTTATTTATTTAAAAGCAGTTCTTCAATAATAATATAGATATTAACTGGGTTTCCTTTGACTTATAGACATTTATTAAGCTTTTCTATTGATAGTAAAGAGATATACTATTCATAATCACCTTCTGCTAGTGACATCTGTGAATGATAAGAAAATCTATAGTTATGGCTAGCACATTTTTCTGTTTTCATTTGTTATGTTCTCTCCTAAAATATTCACAGTAAAGATTTGACTACCAAATAATTTCACTAAAACTAAACAAAAGCCATTAAAACACCTATATAATGCTCTCCATTCCATTTAATATTTAGGGAGATGCCTTTATGAGCTATGTAACTCACATGCCACTGTCTTCTTCCCACTGTTTTAATTGCTCTTTTACTGCTCTGTAGTTGGTGTGTAACATCTGTAGCCTTTCCTTGCATTTTTCATGGGCATCTCTTAGCTCATCATTTTCTTGGCTCTATAGAACACAAAAAGTAAGTACACACTTATGAAATACTATTGATATAATGCTTCTAAAATTACTCATCTAGGGATGAAACTGGAAGGAAGGCCATGTGAAACAGTGAGTGCATTTATAACACTTACTTAAGCCCAAACCATTTTTTCCTCTAGTCAAAGAACAGGCTTGTTTGATCCATTCAATCAATTCACTGAAATATTTTGTGCACTTCAAATAGTTTGTAGACATACAAATATTCATACATTTATTGTAGAAATGTTCATATTTTTCTGTATTAACAACATAAGGATTTGTCCTTGCAAATATAAAAATTATTTTATTAAAATATAAGGACATTAATCACAGTAAGATCAATTCTTAAGGCCACAGAACCATAATTTATACGTAATAAAGCAAAGGCATTTCACAAAGGGAAGAAACCAAGGATGGACTTATGCCATAAACAATATAATTTAATGTTAGGTTCTACCATGAAGACTGGAAGAGGAGAAATAAGCTTAGTAGTTTTGAAGCATAGAAATATGGGAACTACTTATTAGATTTAGCTATATCACAAAGACACAAAGACCAATCTGCTGATCTTCAAATTTATATTCATGTTACTGCACTAACTATGAACTATGCTTCTCAAACTAAAACAAGTGACTTCCTGAGTCTTTGTTCCCCATGAGATACTCAAAAGAGAAAAAAGCTTCCAGGGACTGAGGAGATTGCTCAGTAGTTAGAAGTATTTGCACCCACATGGAAAATCATACCAATAGAATCTAACATCTTTGTCTGGCCTTCATGGGTAAGAGAGAGAGAGAGGGGGAGAGAGAGAAACAGGGAGAGAGGGAGGGAGGGAACTACACAAGCAAGGAACGAGGCTTCTCAAACTAAAACAAGTGACTT
>NW_021620772.1:4992271-5005227 GCF_004785775.1 Grammomys surdaster | reverse complement strand
TTCAATGGCTAGTTGTGAGCATCTGCCTCTGAATATGTCAGACTCTTGAAGACCTCTGAGGAGACATCCATATCAGTCTCTTATCAGCATGCACTTCATGACTTCCACATCAGCATCTACCTTTGGTGACTGCACATGGGATGGATACTCAGGTGGAAAGGTCTTCAGACGGCCCCTCCTTCAGTTTCTCTCCCTCACTTTGTCTCCATATTTGCTCCCTTGAGTATTTTGTTGCTCCTTCTAAGAAGGACCGAATCACCCCCACTTGGTCTTCCTTCTTTATGAGCTTCATGTGGCCTGTGAGTTGCATCTTGGGCATTTCAGGGTTCTGGGCTAATATCCAATAATCAGTGAGTGAATACCATGTGTGTTCTTTTGTGATTGGCTTACTTCACTCAGGATAATTTCTAGTTCCATCCATTTACCTAGGAAACTCTTGAATTCATTGTTTTTAATAGCTGAGTAATACTCCATTGTGTAAATATACCACATTTTTTGAATCCATTCCTCAGTTGAAGGACATCTGGGTTCTTTCCAGCTCCTGGCTATTATAAATAAGGCTGCTATGAACATAGTTGAGCATATGTCTGAAAACAGTACATAACAGATCTTATCACTAGCTTATCACAGATCTTATCTATTAAGCTGCTCTTATCACTAGCTTCCAAAGGTGTTGTCAGTCAAGTAAACTTCCATGTATAGAGTTTATCAGCCCATCTGAGGCTTTCTGCTCATTAGTGTTTCAAGACATGCATACGATATATTTCGATCATATGCACCCCCTACTTCCCATCCCTAACTCCTCTGAGATTCCCTGTTCCACGCCACCTTCAAACTTTATGTTCTTTCTCTTCTTTCTATAATGTCCCAATGAGTCAAAAAAAATGAATCTCCAAGGACTACATTATGAATACTTAATTTTATCAAAATATACAAATTCCTTTTGTATCAGGACTATGAAAATATACATATGTCCTAGTCAGCATTAGTTGTCAGACACAGCTTAGAGTCATGTGAAAGAAAAGTCTTGACTGAAGAACTGCCTAGGATAGATAAGGCCTGTGGGCAAGTCTGTGGAGGATTATCTTGATTTGTAACTGATATAAGAAGGTCCAGCCCACTGTAGGTTGTGCCATCCCTAGGCAGATGTCTTGAACTACAAAAAGAACGATAACTACGTAAGAGCCTCTAAACTAGCCAACAAATAGCTGTCCTCCATGGATTCTGCTCCAGGTTCCTGTCTTGATGTCCCTCACTGATGGTCTTGGTGTGAAGAATTCCTGGAATCTGTCTTCATAGGTTGATGGACTGATAAAAAATCTTCAGTGAATACAGATTTTTTGCTGTTGTTGTTTATCTGATACACTAATTACAATTTCTCTTGGACTAACATTAATACCCAAAGAGCTTCCTTAGCCACCTCAGAGTCTGACATAATATCCCGATCAAGAGTTAACAATCTTTGAAATGTATTAACAAAAACCCATTCTCTACCAAAAGGCTAAGAATGCAATCAGATAACATTTGAGGCCTGTAGTTGAGATTCTTCTGCCTGCTATAACTGCCCACATACTGTTCTTATCAATGTATTTTTAAAGTGCTCTAATTTATAACTTTCTTTGTACTGTACTATAAAAAATCCATGAAACTATTACCTCATTGAAGGGTTGTATTTGGGGAGATGTTAATATATGTTTCCAGGCTATGATCACTCAAAGGCCATAACAAAATTTCAACATACACACACATACACACACACACACACACACACACAGACACACACATATCAATGGGTAACAGCCTAAAAACCAAAAAGTCAGAACAAAATATTTTAAAATACAGATAGTTTTATAAATCAACCTTCTTCCACTTATTCATCCAGAATAAAACATAAAAAAACTATGTTGTATCCTAATCCTGATGTGTCAGAATATGATTTTTTGAGATAAGATTTACATGAAGGTAATCAAATAAAAATGAGGTCATTATGTGGCCCTAATCTAATATACTTTTAAAATAGTAAAATACAGACACAGAGAGAAAGACATGTATAAAAGACAATGTGGAGACAAGGGGGATGCCATCTGTAAGGTAAGGGATAGCTAAGCAACAAGAAATGAGAACGAATGAATAGAACCGACACTCAGCAATCAGAGGGAATAGTCTGGCTGACACCTTGCTATTAGACTGGCCTAGTCTGAAACCTCACGACAATACATTTCTATTTTACTAAGCCACTCAGTTTGGGGTGATGCCTTACAGAAGTCCTGGAAAAACAAACACACTCATTCCTACCGCTACTAGTACTAGTTGCGGTGTTGGCAATAGAAGCCAAAGCTTTATACATACCAAGCCAGTATTCTGCCACTTAGCAGTATCCCCCAAGCTTCATGGGAAACAGTTAACCTCTATAATGAGGAACTTAGCATGACTACAATGCTTGGAGAGATGGCCTAGTGAGATAGTAACATTAGACCAGTTCTATTTTGTTCTGGTTTATTTTTGTTTTGGTTGGTTGGTTGATTTTCTATGAAGTCTGTAAGACTGAATTGCTGTGGCTCAGTAGGAAGAGAGGGGAAAAGTGCTCCGTATTATTCACTGTCATACACTGCCTGCAGAAGGATCTCCAGATGAGACACCTCAGTGTAGGAACTGGCACCCTAAAGAAATCTCTTTCTGTGTTAGGTACAAATCTCTAATACTGTTTTAGTAGCAAAAGAATGCACTAATTAGTGATTAAAATACATAGCATTTTTCTCTTGAAAACCTCAGCTTATAAAAAAGATTTACCTCTCTCCTTGACCATCTCTGAGATGAGACGCTGATCTTATTTGCCTTTGGACTCAAATTGAGACTTAAACATGAACTTACACAATGAGTTCTGGTTCTACAGCCTTAGGACTCAGACTGGACCTATGTCTTTGGTTCTCTTAGACCTCCAGTTCCTAAGTAGAGATCTAGAACTTTTCAGCTTCTACTTCTGGATGAGTCAATGACAATTTAATGTAAATAAACTGATATGAAAATAGAATATGGATTAATATATATGAGTATATATGTGTGTGCATACACACATGCATACACATGCATACACCTATATATAATTAACTGTGTTATAACTGATTGCTAACAACTTCCTCTCATAAATATGAATTAGAATTTATGTGTTCTCAAAGGCAAAGCAATAAATGAGCAGAGAAGGAATTTAAATACATGGCATATAATAAATTCAGTTGAAATAGAAATCATAATACATAAAATATTCAGTTGGTATTTTCATTGTGTTTGCATTTGCCTGTTTTGGGTCGGCATGCTTGGAGGTTGAACTCAAGGCTGCGCATGTATTAGGCAAGTATTCTACCACTGAGCTACCAAGCGAGCTCTCCCCGCTTCTCCTGGAAAAGTAACTGATAGGAAGCCTTCATTATCTAATTCATTAGATTTAGAATCACCTAGAAGAAAGATCTCTTGGTGTGTCTGTGAGGTGATTTTCAGACGATGAGGGAAGCTACACTCTGAATGAAGCGGCACCACCATCCCAGGATGGAGTTCTCAGACTAACAGTCACTCCATGTCCAGTGTTTCCTCTATTACCTAATACAGCGCCTATAAGTGACCTAAGTGAAATGAATATGATGCTTAACCCAATTTAGTCTTAAAACATTCATCATATTTAATGAACAACAGGAAATTATTTTTTATTATGTATGGTGTACTTTTTGTATCTAAGCTAATGTAAGAAATTTATTTCCAATTTTATTTGAAATTAATGAATACATATTTCATTTTCAAGTAGTAAATTTTTCCCGCTTTAAACTCCTAAGAAATCTGTTTTAAAAGCTGTATGTTTTTACATAATAATTAAAATCAGAAAGTAAAATTGGCAAGCAGTAATTTGTGAGCTATGTACTTGTTCTGTTTTTATCTTTGAGTGGTTATGACTAAAGGAATGGTTTAAAGTTCACCTTTAGCTGTAGCGTCTTCTCCAAGTTTTCAATCTTTCTCTCAGCCTTTTTAAGCTTCCTTAGCTCCTCGGAGTCCATGAAACTGCTCTTTGGGGACAAAGACCTTGAACGTTTCACAGGTGGCTCCTCGAGAATAAAACAAGGACATGGTTGAACTGGCTGAGACACTGGATTATGAAAGACATGCAAAATTAAAGAACAAGTAATTTTGAATACTAATAATGAATTATAAAAAAAAGTCCTGCATGGAATACCCGAGAAATAACAAGCGAAATTACCACAGTGCTACAGCTAAAGGTTTCTCTGTGACTCGTTAATGAGAATATTCATTTACATTTACATTGTTTCTTTCAGAATAATGATGTCCCATTAGGGAAGACTAAAGGGTTATAGACTCAGAAATGCAAGAAACCTCATTACAAAGGAGGGGATAGAGGCTGGTCTAATTGCTCTATAAGGGTCCAAGGTTACACTTGATAGGACAACCAGAAACAAGAGGGAAAGGATTTTTTCCCCTTTGAAATAGTTTAACACACTGTGAAGTTGAAGGAACAATATGCTTGAGGAATATAAATACAACAGACAGTAGATCTTATACCATAATGACCATATGGTCATTAACTGTAATGTGGCTAACTAGAGACAAAAATGTGTGTTTATATTATGTAGCTCCATATACCAATCTGGAGACAGAATGCAGGAAAATGACTATAAACCTGGCAGCAGCGTTCCCCTTTTATGCATGTCCATACAAAAAAGAAAAAGAAAATGTCTAAAACATGCCTCTCCTTCATTTTCTTGGCTGTCAAGATCCAAATAGTATATTTTCAAAATTCAGCAGTACAGCAAACAACCAAATGTGGATTTTTAATCTTATGAATGTTTTCTTTCACTAAAATAAGGCTTGAGAAACTACTTCAAAATGATAAGAGCTGAAAAGGGCAGAAGTGACATTGTGATAAATGAAAAAATCCACACTTCTGGAAAATATTAGCAATACTATAGGGCACAGATAAGAAAGCCATGGCTCCACCAGTCTGTCTCACTGAAAATGTCTCCTTTACTAAGACAGCTTGTTCAATCACTAAAAACTGGGAAGGAGACAGGAACCCCAAACAATCACCCTTAGCACAGTGTCTGTGCTTCCAGGAAGCACTGCTCATGTAACAGGTGTGAGGAGAAAACGGTCAAAACGCTGTCCTTTTAGGGAAAAGGTTACTTCAACATATCTATAACCTTTCTATGCTATGATACTTCTATAGCACTTAGATATTTCTATAGATATCTAAATATTCCATAGTATATTCTGCTGGACAACATAAATATATAGTGCATACCAGAAAATGAAATAAAAAAAGGAAACCAGAGAATATAAAAAGAAATATGCTGTATAAACTTTGCTGTTTTATCTTTATTATTATCCTTTAAATCTCTAAAAACAAAACAAAAACAAATTAAGGTTGAAATATTTTAGTATTTGATATTCCAATGTCCTGTACTTTACATATCATACAGAAACAAAAAATGGATTATAATATATATTTTACTTTTATTTAAAATTAGAAATTTAAGTAACTACCTTTTACAATAAACTCTATTAGGTAATTGAAGAATCCTTAACAAAAATTAAAGGTTTTTAGTTTCAGTATACCTAAGGAAGGAAATGCATGCTTCTCATTGCTTTCTGACTCCTCCCTTGCCTTGTCAGCCTCCTCCTGACAATGACTAAGATGATAAACATCTCTACCTTGCGTTTTCCTTCAATCCCCTTCTCTGAGAAATCCTGGTCACAAGATCTATTCTCCATTAACTTTTCATTTGCCACTTTCAGTTTCTTCTGTAAATACTCAATTTCAGACTTCTGTGAGATCATTAATGTTTCCAAGCTTGATAGCGCTGCCTGTTAAGACAACAGTTATTTTAACACTTATATATAAAAACTCATGTATGATTATATTTTACATCATCTGCAAATATAGGTATATTTCTATTATACCATATAAGCCACAAATACTCTTGGAAATAATCATTTAACATTATACTATGAGCTATGAGAGGTTGGAGGACAGTCCAGTCACTATACATACAAGGCCACGGGTCAGACTCCATGACCTAAACATAAATCTAAACTCCTTTTATCCAAACTGTATTATTTGAATGAAGTAAAATTTAAAGCTAAAAACCCAAGAATCTATACAAATGTATAAATAAATGGCAATATAAATAGTGTTGACATACATACTTAAAATGAAAAAACTTTACATTGAAGCGCCATAGCAAAAACCTATATCTATGCGTGTATTAATTATTATGAGCTTATAATTACAGACAAGTATCTCTTCACTGGAATTCTCCTTCTACCATCTGAACATCAGAAGTCACACGAGAGCCCAGAATATGAACCTAGGGAAGGAGAGTCCCAGCACCACGGAGTCTTTACCAGCCTATGAAATTTTAATAATCACACATCAATAAATCTGAGTCAATACACTGTTTAAGATTCTCTTTAGAAATCTGTTCATATCTCATAAACTATTGGTGTTTAGTCACAAATTTTAATATTGAGAACTATAGGTAACCTGCTTATGGAAACCACCTTTCTGTGATATTCTACCATTTTTCCTGAATGATTTGAAACCACAAAATTCATGTACAAATACTTCTCCAATTTAATCACTTGCTTTCCAAATGATAAATATTGAATAACCTTTTTAAAGGATTTATGTATATATTATTTGTGTCTGAGGGTATATGCAAGTACCATACACATAGAGGAGCCCTAGGGATGTTGGTCCAGAACATCTGATCCCCTAGGACTGTAATCATGTGTGACTGTAAAGCACCAGGCGGGGAACTGAATCTGGGTACTCTGCAAAGGCAGCACGCGGTCTGAATCCCTTAGCCATTTCTCCAGCCCATTATTGTTGATTTAGTCACACCAAAATGCCAAATCTTAGGATGTGACTATTACCAACATGGATCCAGTAGCCCTGAAAATATTTTTCATTTAAAATTATGCAAAGGCCCATTTATCCCAAATGATATTACTAAGAACTTTGACAACATATATACACAATTATGTATGTACATATATAATTTATGTGCATATCTGTGTATGTACATTCTGAACAAAGGTAATACTATTTTGTTCTTATTTCTGTTTTCTTTTGTAGCAGAATAAGAAAAAAGTCCATAGTCCTAACACATACTTTGAGGGAAGAGAGAACTACTTTACTTGTATGCCTTTATTGTTAGGAATCCTTTGCATTTAAATCACCTGATTAATGTCTAGGGGGTTAAATGTCTGGGGGGTTAATTTACCATACTGCAAACACTTCCCTCAGAGTTGTTTGTCTTGTTCTGCCAAAATCACACATCATTTTATTTTGAACACTAAATTAGTGTTTGAAGTGGCTAAAAATGGCTTAAGCTACTTTTCCTCTGGGCTAAGGAACTTGCCCCTTCTCGTCTTCACCATATTTTAAGCACCATGCTGTTTTAACTTTTTCCGTCCTATTAAAATCAAACATATTGTGTTCAAAAATATTTTTCTGCCTGACAAGCTAAAAACATTTAAAAAGTATGCTGCTCTTGTCCATGTCACCATGTATATGTGCATATATATGTACACACACACACACACACACACACACACACACTCACATATTCTTTTTTTCTTAATAGGGTTTCTCTGTGTAGCTCTGGATGTCCTGGAATCCACATGTAGACCAATCTAGCCTCAAATTCAAAGATCCATATGCCTCTACCTCCCAAGTGCTATTATGCAAAGCATGCATCACCACATCTGATTACAAGGGATATCTTAACTTCTTGTCATTTGCTAAATAGATTTTGAATAACTTTTCAAGGTTAACCAAATTTTATAATAAAACAGGAGAAGCATAATTTTAGCCTGTGAGTATATGCAATATGAAATCTGAGTGGTTTTTTAAAGTGAGTTTTTAAGATATTAGATTATAATAAGTGAAGATTATTTTAAAATTAGTATGCAATTATAAATAGCTCAATGTTCATAAAGACATAAAAATGTTACAAAAGCAGACACTGGCACTGCAATTATGTCTTCTTATATTATTTTCATTAATATTAGTGATATTTCTAATAATAAAAAGATGTTTAAACATTATTAAAAGTTCAACAAACAACTGCTAAATTTTGAAAAGAATGGCAATTCAAGTTTACATAGGATCTAGCAGATAACACAAGCAAATAAAATGGGTTGTACTCGGTTTTGAAATCATTAAGCAGAGACTTTTGTATCCATTATCTTATGTAATATTATTCATCTTTTTCTCTAATTATATAAATCATGTGTCCTTTAAATGAGACACTATCTCTTGACTCTCACCACTTTGACAAGCGCTATATTCATAATTTTTCACTTTTTTTCTTAAAACAACCATTTCTATGTGTAAGTAAAGTCTGGGCATGGTGCTGAGTACCTGCAACCTCAATACTTAGGACCGAAGACTTTGAGTATTATCCTAGTATACAACAACAATCCCTGGCTAACCTGGCCTGCACAGCAAGACTGTTCTAAAAAAATAAACTAACAAACACACAAAACAAAAGCATAAAACAACACGCTGTGTCAAACAGTCTACACTACTGTTGTAGTGTAAGGATTCATTCATGGTATTTCCACCTGATTGTCTTCAAGGGAAATACCACTCTCTACAGCTGGATCTACTTAACTCCCAAGAGAATCCCAGTTAAAGTTGTTCTCAATTTATGACTTCTATGTTTTAAGACATTGTGAGAGGAGTTTAATATGCTTTAACTTTCTAGAGAAATTTGAAAATATGCACCAAAGTCCATAAAAATACACTCAATATTATAATTATGCTAAAGACTCAGAAACGTGTCCATGATAATAAGCTGAGGAAGAAAGACCATGCAGCACACAGTGTGCCAGGCAAGAATAGAACATATTAAACATTTACAGTGTCAGAAATGTTAAGTGGAAAGATGAAGTGTGATTTTTCATACTTTTATGTTTTTTTCCAATGAATATTTCATTCTTTTTCCCTGTTTTCTGCAAATAAAAAGAATAAAAACATTTAAGTTTTAATTGCAGACTTTCAATGAAGAGGTGATAACAATTCTACCCTTTAGATGTACTTTTAAAAATCAATATCCATTCAACAGTATTTATAACAATCATTTACTTGTGCATATGAAAGGCCAAAGAAAAACTTGTGGAAGTTTATTCTTTTTCCATCCACGTGGTTCTGGAGATTGATCTCTGGCAGGTGATCTAGCAGCAAGCTCCTTTATTCACTGAGCCGTAATGCCAGTCCTCTGAGCCATAATGCCAGTCCTCAACGGACACTTCCAAGAACAGGTTTATTTATGTAGAAAGGTAATACGTATTTCCTAGAGCTCTTGTTTCTGTTGCCTTTCCCTACCCAGTTCTCCCTTCTGTTGATATCTTAAATTATGATGAACCAATATCCAAACATTGTTATTAACTACACAGTCTACCCAGTTTTTCTTATCATTTTACTTTAATGTCATCTGTATTTCAGTTTCCCATCTGGGACATATTACATTTGGTTGGCATTTCTCCTGAGGCTCCTCTTGATGGTACCAGTTTCACAAAATACCCTTATTTCAGATGAGCTTGATTGATCATTACATGATGTACCTCCCTCAGACTCTCATCTTCAAAATACTCTAGGGTCACGAGTTTTGGAGAGAAAGATAATACAGGTAGTGTGTCTCTGTCAGTGCATCCATGTTCTGATGCTACAGCAGAACATCTGGAGGTGCATCATCTACATGAGGAAAAACAGCTTAGTTATCACAGGTTTGGAAGCTGAAAGCCCTGGAAAAAGGGTTCCAGCTTTGAAGACAGCCTTCCTTGCCATACCACATCATGGCAGATAGCAACAAGGCAAATTACCTTCTAAAGAAACAGACCAAATGTAAGACAGAAAGCCAGAGTATCACGTTCTTATTTTTTTTAAGAGTTTCCCTGTGTAGCCTTGGATATCCTAGAACTCTGTAGACCAGGCTAACCATGAAGGAGATTCACCTCCCTCTGCCTCTCAAGTGCTAGTATTAAAGGCAAATACCACTACTACCTGACACAAGTTCCTACAAGAACAGTCTTTGACTGGTCCCACAAAAACTACACCAACTCCTTCCAAGAACAACATCCCCAATAGCCTAGTTCTCTCACCATCCCCACTCAAAGGTGTTGTGCTTCTAACATCTCCACACTCAAGAACAAGTACATAACAAATGAATCTTGGAAGATAAACCATAAACAAATCACAATAGCTAGATACTATCTACAAGGCTTTGTGACTACAGATAGGGATCGTGCTTACCTCAGTAAAGTACTAGTTATTACATTACCGAATTATACATTCATTCTTTACTCATGTTGGACTGTATCTTGACCTACTCCTTTTCAAACTTAACAATATTGAATACAGAAACATATAATTGTTTGTATATACATAGTACATATATTATGGTTTCCATCCTTATCTATCATCATGAATCTCTTTCTTCTTTAAGAGCTGTTTAGATACATAACAAAATTGAGTTAGGAAACCAATGGACTTCTTTATGGAAGTCTGTTCTTAAAAGAAAACCCTTAACCTCTTAGAACTTTTGATCTTAGAAATAATTACTTTATAACTTTTTCTATAATAAAAAGTCTTGGGATACATTTTAGTTTATTTTCTTGTAATACAATGGTACAGTGTGAGGTCATAGTTAATGTGATAAGAAGCAATCAGAGGAATATGTATGTAAAAACCTACAGTTGGAAATAATTCCCATTTTGATTTGGTGGTAAAGATTGAAACCAAGGCCCTGAGTCTGATAAATAAATGCTATGCAATACCTTTACAAATTGGTCCTTAAGGTATTTTTTTTTAAAAAAAAAAATCCTATATATAGAATCTGAGAAGTAAGTATCATTTCGGTGTTGTATCAACTGCTTAAAAATAATTTTCAGGTAGATCTATTTCCAATTTTCTGAGGAACCAACTGATTGATTTTCAGAGTGGTTGCACCAGTTTGCAAATCCACCAAAATGAAGGAGTGTTTCCCTTTCTCCACATCGTCACCAATAGGTGCCGTCACCTGAGATTTTGGTCTTAGCCATTCTGATTGGTGTAAGGTGGAATCTCGGGATCATTTTGATTTGCATTTCCCTCATCACTAAAGACTTTCAACATTTCTTTAAGTGCTTCTCAGCTATTTGAGATTCCTCTGTGGTGAATTCTCTGTTTACTTCTATATCCCATTCTTTGATTGGGTTGTTTGGGTTTTTGGAGGTTAGCTTCTTTTGTTTTTTATATAATTTGTATTTTAGTCGTCTTTCAGATGTGAGATTAGTGAAGATTTTTCCCAATCTATAGGTTGCTGATTTGTCCTATTGACTATGTCCTTTGCCTTACAGACGCTTTTCATGAGATCCAATTTATCAATTGTTGACCGTTTAGAGTCTGAGCCATTAGAGTTCAGTTTAAGAAACTTCCCCCAGTGCCTATGAGTTCAAGGCTCTTTCCCACTTTATTTTCTATTAGATTAAGTGTATCTGGTTTCATATTGAGGTCCTTTATCCATTTGGACTTGAGCTTTGTGTAAAGTGACAAATATGTATCTATTTTCATTTTTCTACATACAGTGAATTAGACCAACAACATTTATTGAAGATGCTTTTTTTTTCATTGCATTTTTGTTTGTTTGTTTGTTTTTGGCTTCTTTGTCAAAAATCAAGTAACCATAGGTGTATAGGTTCATTTCTGGTTCTTCAATTCTATTCCATTGATCTTCTTGCCTGTCTCTGTACTAATATCATGCAGTTTTTATCACTATTGCTCTGTACTACAGCTTGAAATTACGGTGATTTCCCCCAGAAGTTCTTTTATTGTTAAGAATGGTTTTTGCTATCCTGAGTTTTTTGTTTTTCCATATGAAATTGAGAATTTCTCTTTCTGTGCCTTTGAAGAATAAAAATATAATAACTTTCAATAATATTTAGCCAAATACAGTGACACTTGAGAGGGAGAGGCAAAGGATCACAGTGGCACAATCCAACCAGAGGAAAGACCAAGGCCCATGCTTCCACCAATGATAGAAGCCTTGTCTAGCATAGAAGACCTGGAGTACTTCTAGTACCACAAACAAACAAACAAACAAACAAGCAGATGATATAATTGAAACTTTGAGTCGTGTTTCCATAATATAAGCCAACACTGCACACCATTGTCATCACAGTGGAAGCTGACTGAACATAGAATGACAGGTGAAAGGTGTTTCCCAGCTATCAACAATTACAAGGAATTCTAAGTTAGATTGTTCACTTTATTTAATCATATCTTAAATAAAAACCTTAAATATAATATTGCTTAGTGGCAAGGTATATATTTTTGCTATTTCACATACATTATCTCACTTCTTTAAGAAATTTATGAATTCTAAGCCTGATAAACAAAATGTAGACTTTTTCCTTTGGTGGTGGAGAATATAAAAAGAAATTATTGTTTAAAAATTTCCTCATAAAGGAGGATTTCACTGAAATCATGTATAGGTATGTTTGTATTTAAAGTCTATAATATGTGTGCATTTGAATATATAATACAGATATAAGTAAGAGACACAACTTTGTTCTTTGAAAAGAAAGTACACATTAAAAAGATGACAGGGTATAAACAGTCTATATATCATAGAAATTATTTTCTTCGCATGAAAACTTGAACTCTATTTTGTACTTAATATTTTACAAAACGGTTAATTATCAAAATGAAGCATCCATTTTATATCTTTTTAATAACTTTTTCTACAACAACAACAACAAAAAAACACCTCAGGCTACTTTTTAGTTTCTTTGGCTTTATGTAGTTTATTGGCAGACTCCAGCTGCCAGATCACAGACAAACATTGGTATCTTGCCTATCCAATCCAGGCCTCTAAGAAGGGGGGAAATCACACCCACTTAACAAGATA
>NW_021620772.1:4827271-4987271 GCF_004785775.1 Grammomys surdaster | reverse complement strand
CCAGCCATAACTGTTAGAATACACAAATATATTAAATTTAAAGGAAAAACAACAACTTTCCATGACAAGAAAAAAACTATGCAGATGATACTAGGAGGAGTGCTTCAGATTGAAGAGACAGATAAACTTCCCAGGAACTAATAGGTCTAAGAAGACACCACAAGCCTTGCGTACCTGCCTGGTCCTTTTGGCTGGGGCAGACATATAGCTTGTCTACTCCTGTGGAGGAGATACTGAATCCTGAACCATCCTAGAGAAGCAACTGCACTAAGCAGCAGGTAAGAACCCCATCCCACTCCCAACGATCCAGAGTTACAACTGGGAGCCAGGGGCGCTCAGGACCCATCAGCCACCCAAATCCCGCTCCTCTGGAATTCCACTTGACTTCCGCCCTTGCCTGGTCCTTTTGGCTGGGCCAGAGACATAGCTGGTCTGCTCCTGTGGAGCCTTCCTAAAGGAACCACTGCACGCAGAGCAGCAAGATTTCCAGATCCCAGAGGCGGCCTGAGTACTAGGAGTTCTTCCAACAAGGAGCTTAGGATCACGAGACCACAGAGATATCTGGACTCTGAGGAGTTCTGACACAAGCAAGATAACTGGAAAGACAGACTCCAGTCAGACACAGCGAGGGCAGGTAACACTAGAGTTAACCAGATGGCAAAAGGCAAGTGCAAGAACACAAGCAACAGAAACCAAAGTTACTTGGCATCATCAGTACCCAGTTCTCCCACCATAGCAAGCCCTGGACACCCCATCACACCGGAAAAGCAGGATTCAAAATTAAAATCACTTCTCATGATGATGACAGAGTATTTTAAGAAGGACATAAGTAACTCCCTTAAAGAAGTACAGGAGAGCACAAGTAATCAGGTAGAAGCCCTTAAAGAGGAAACACAAAAATCCCTTAAAGAACTGCAAGAAAACACAATGAAGGAATTAAACAAAACCATCCAGAATCTAAAAATGGAAATAGAAACAATAAAGAAATCTCAAAGGGAGACAACCATGGAGATAGAAAACCTAGGAACGAGATAAGGAGTCATAGACGCAATCATCACCAACAGAATACAAGAGATGGAAGAGAGAATCTCATGTGCAGAGGATACCATGAAAAACAATTGTCAAAGAAAATGCAAAATGCAAAAAGCTCCTAATCCAAAACATCCAGGAAATCCAGGACATAATGAAAAGACCAAACCTAAGGATAATAAGTATAGATGAGAGTGAAGATTCCCAACTTAAAGGGCCAGTAAATATCTTCAACAAAATTATTGAGGAAAACTTCCCTAATCTAAAGAATGAGATGCCTATAAACATACAAGAAGCCTACAGACCACCAAATAGACTAGAGAAGAATAGAAATACCTCCCGTCACAAAAAATCAAAACATCAAATGCACAAAACAAAGAAAAAATACTAAAAGTGGTAAGGGAAAAAGGTTAAGTAACATATAAAGGCAGACCTATAAGAATTACACCAGACTTCTCACCAGAGACTATAAAAGCCAGAAGAGCCTGGACTGACATCATACAGACCCTAAGAGAACACAAATGCCAGCACATACTACTATACCCAGCAAAACTCTCAATTACTATAGATGGAGAAACCAAGATATTCCACGACAAAACCTAAATTGTACAATATCTTCCCACAAACCCAGCACTTCAAAGGATAATTGATGGAAAACGCCAACACAAGGAGGGAAACGACAACCTAGAAAAAGCAAGGAAGTAATCTTCCAACAATTCCAAAAGAAGATAGCTACATAAACATAATTCTACCTCTAATAACAAAAATAACAGGAAGCCACAATCATTTTTCCTTAATATCTTTTAACATTAATGGAATTAATTCTCCAATAAAAAGACACAGACTATCAGACTACATACACAAAACAGGACCCAGAATTTTGCTGCATACAGGAAACGCACCTCAGTGAGAAAGACAGACACTACCTCAGAGTAAAAGGATGGAAAACAATTTTCCAAGCAAAGGGTCCCAAGAAACAAGCTGGAGTAGCCATTCTAATATCAAATAAAACCAACTTTCAACCAAAAGTAATCAAAAAAGATAAGGAAGGACACTTCATACTCATCAAAGGAAAAAATCTACCAAGGTGAACTCTAGATTATGAACATCTATGCTCCAAATGCAAGGGCACCTACATACATAAAAGAAACTTTACTAAAGTTCAAAATACACATTACATCTCACACAATAATAGTGGGGGATTTCAACACCCCACTCTCAGCAATGGACAGGTAATGGAAACAGAAACTAAACCGAGACACATTGAAATTAACAGAAATTATGAACCAAATGGATTTAACATATATCTATAGAACATTTCACCTAAAACAAAAGAATATACCTTTTTCTCAGCACCTCATGATACCTTCTCAAAAATAGACCATATAATTGGTCACAAATCAGGCCTCTATAGATACAAAACGATTGAAATAATCCCTTGCATCCTATCAGATCACCACAGACTAAGGCTGGTCTTCAATAACAACAAAACCAATGGAAAACCCACATGTACATGGAAAGTGAACAACTCTCTACTCAATGATGACTTGGTTAAGCAAGAAATAAAGAAAGAAATTAAAGACTTTTTAGAATTCAATGAAAATGAGGACACATCATACCAAAACTTGTGGGACTCCATGAAGGCAGTGCTAAAAGGAAAATTCATACATTTAAGTGCTTACAAAAAAGAAACTGGAAAGAGCACACACTAACAACTTGACAGCACAGCTAAAAGCTCTAGAACAAAAAGAAGCAAATATACCCAGGAGGAGTAGAAGGCAGGAAATAATCAAACTCAGGGCTGAAATCAACCAAATAGAAACAGAAAGAACAATACAAAATATCAACAAAACCAGGAGCTGGTTTTTGAGAAAATCAACAAAATAAATAAACCCTTAGATAGATTAACCAGAGGGCACAGAGACAGTGTTCAAATTAATAAAATCAGAACTGAAAAGGGAGACATAACAACAGAAACTGAGGAAATTCAAAAAATCATTAGATACAAAGGCCTATACTCAACAAAACTGGAAAACCTGGATGAAATGGACAATTTCCTAGACAAATACCTGGTACCAAAGTTAAATCAGGTGCAGATAAACCATCTAAACAGAACCATAACCCCTAAGGAAATAGCAGCAGTCATTAAAAGTCTCCCAACCAAAAAAAAAAAGCTCAGGTCCAGATGGTTTTAGTGCAGAATTCTATCAGACCTTCAAGGAAGACCTAATACCAATTCTCTTCAACCTAATCCACAAAATAGAAACAGAAGAAACACTACCCAATTCGATCTATGAAGCTACAATTACACTCATAACCAAACCTCACAAAGACCCGACAAAGAAAGAGAACTTCAGACCAATCTCCCTTATGAACATCGATGCAAAAATACTCAATAAAATTCTAGCAAACCGAATCCAAGAACGCATCAAAACAATCATTTATCATGATCTAGTAGGTTTTATCCCAGGAATGCAGGGATGGATTAATATTCCGAAATCCTTCAAGGCAATCCTCTTATATAAACAAACTCAAAGAAAAAAACCACATGATCATCTCAGTACATGCTGAGAAAGCATTTGACAAAATTCAACATCCCTTCATGATAAAAGTCTTGGAAAGATCAGGAATTCAAGGCCCATACCTAAACATAGTAAAAGCAATATACACCAAACCAGTAGCCAACATCAAACTAAATGGAGAGAAACTTGAAGCAATCCCACTAAGATCAGGGACTAGACAAGGCTGCCTATTCTCTCACAGCCTATTCAATATAGTACTGGAAGTCCTAGGCAGAGCAATTAGGCAACAAAAAGAAGTCAAAGGGATACAAATAGGAAAGGAAGAAGTCAAAATATCACTATTTTCAGATAATATGATAGTATACTTAAGTGACCCCCAAACTTCCACCAGAGAACTCCTAAACCTGATAAACAACTTCAGCAAAGCGGCTGGTTATAAAATCTACTCAAACAAATCAGTAGCCTTCCTCTACATGAAAGATAAAGAGGCTGAAAAAAGAAATTAGGGAAATGACACCCTTCACAATAGTCACAAATAATATAAAATACCTTGGTGTGAATCTAACCAAGCAAGTGAAAGACCTGTATGACAAGAACTCCATGTCTCTGAAGAAAGAAATCGAAGAAGATCTCAGAAGATGGAGAGATCTCCCAATGCTCATGGATTGGCAGGATTAATATAGTAAAAATGGCCATCTTGCCAAAAGCAATCTACAGATTCAATGCAATCCCCATTAAAATCCCAACTCAGTTCTTCACAGAGTTAGAAAAGGAAATTCTCAAATTCATATGGAATAACAAAAAACCCAGGATAGCGAAAACTATTCTCAACAATAAAAGAACTTCTGGAGGAATTAGCATCCCTGACCTCAAGCTGTACTACAGAGCAATAGTGATAAAAACTACCTGGTATTGGTACAGAGACAGGCAGGAAGATCAATGGAATAGAATTGAAGACCCAGAAATGAACCCACACACCTATGGTCACTTGATCTTTGACAAAGGAGCTAAAACTATCCAGTGGAAAAAGGACAGCATTTTCAACAAATGATACTGGTTCAACTGGAGGACACCATGTAGAAGAATGCAAATTGATCCATTCTTATCTCCTTGTACAAAGCTCAAGCCCAAATGGATAAAGGACCTCCATATAAAACGAGATACACTGAAACTAATAGAAGAGAAGGTGGGGAAGACCCTCGAATACTTGGGCACAGGGGAAAAGTTCCTGAACAGAACACCAATGGCTTATGCTCTAAGATCAAGAATTCACAAATGGGACTTCATAAAATTGCAAAGTTTCTGTAAGGCAAAGGACACTGTCAATAGGACAAAACGGCAACCAACCAATTGGGAAAAGATCTTTACCAATCCTATGTCTAATAGAGGACTAATATCCAACATGTACAAAAAACTCAAGAAATTAGACTCCAGACAACCAAATAACCCTATTAAAAATAGGGTATAGAGCTTAACAAAGAATTCTCAACTGAGGAAACACGAATGGCCGAGAAGCACCTAAAGAAATGTTCAGCATCCTTAGTCATCAGAGAAATGCAAATCAAAACAACCCTGAGATTCCATCTCACACCAGTCAGAATGGCTAAGATTAAAAGCTCGGGTGATAGTAGATGCTGGCGAGGGTGTGGAGAAAGAGGAACACTCCTCCATTGTTGGTGGGACTGCAAGATGGTGCAACCACTTTGGAAATCAGTCTGACGGTTCCTCAAAAAATTGGACATAGCATTACCTGAAGAACCAGCTATACCAATCCTAGGCATATACCCAGAAGATGCTCCAACATATAACAAGGACATATGCTCCTCTATCTTCATAGCAGCCTTATTTATAATAGCCAGAAGCTGGAAAGAACCCAGATGCCCTTCAACAGAGGAATGGATACAAAAATGTGGTAAATTTATACAATGGAATATTATTCATCTATTAAAAGCAATAAATACAAAAGGAACTTCCGGTTTGGGCCCGAGCATAGAGTAGGTCGCAGGCGGCAGCTCCGTACCCAACCCCAGAAAACCGAGAGAAACAGGGACTCCCAGGAGCTTGAACTCACACAGCATCCCAGGTAAGGTAAAAGCAACACTCACCCCAAACAAGGAGCAACAGGGACCCACTGGGACCCAGGAATTCGCTCCTGGCCCGGGACAGGCTCCATCCAGTCTGGGCCCGAGCACTTGCGAATCCCGGGAGGCAGCTCTGCACCCAATCTCGGAGAATCCAGAGGAAGTGGGGCTCGCAGGACCTCTGTGCCAAGCAGGGTCTTGGGCTAGGAGGTGGCAGAGCTTGCCCCCAAACAGGGAGCGGCTAGGACCCACTGGGACCCAGGAGTTCACTCCAGGCCCGGAGCGTGGGTTCCTTCCGGTCTATGCCGGAGCAGATCCCGAGAGTCAGCTCTGCACCCAATCTCGCAGAATCCAGAGGAAGCGGGGCTCGCAGGACCTCTGTGCCAAGCAATTTCTTAGGCTAGGAGGTGGCAGTGCTTGCCCCCAATCAGGAAGCAACTGGGACCCACTGGGACCCACTGGGACTCACTGAGACCCAGGAATCCGCTCCTGACCCGGAGCCCCGGCCCCTTCCGGTTTGTTTCCACCTGAGCACTGAGCACATCTTGGGCCTCAGCTCTAACTCAAGGAGCAAAACCCATCCCAAACAGTTCTGACACAACCTAGATAATAGGAAAGACAGGCCCCAGTCAGAGACAGCACAGATAGCACAAAGGTGACCCAGATGGCGAAAGGCAAGCGCAAGAACACAAGCACCAGCAACACAAGGTACTTGCCAGTATCAGAACCTAGTTCTCCCACATTAGAAAGTCCTGAACTCCCCATATCACCAGGAAAACAAGAACCAGATCTAAAATCACTTCTAATGATGATGCTAGAGGACTACAAGAAGGAAGTAAATAACACTATCAAAAAACTTGAGGAGAACACAGGAAAACAGGATGAAGTCCTTAAAGAAACACAAAAATCCTTTAAAGAATTACAAGAAAACACAAACAAACAGATGAAGGAATTGAACAAAACCATTCAGGACATAAAAATGGAAGTGGAAACAATAAAGAAAGCACAAAGGGAGACAATCCTGGAGATAGAAAACCTAAAAAAGAAATCAGGAGTCATAGACACAAGCATCACCAACAGAATACAAGAGATAGAAGAAAGAATCTCAGGTGCAGAAGATACCTTAGAAAATATTGACACAACTATCAAAGAAAATGCAAAATGCAAAAAGTTGTTATCTCAAAATATCCAGGAAATCCAGGACGCAATGAGAAGACCAAACCTAAGGATAATAGGTATAGATGAGAGTGAAGATTCCCAACTTAAAGGGCCAGTAAATATCTTCAACAAAATCATTGAGGAAAACTTCCCTAACCTAAGGAATGAGATGCCCATAATCACACAAGAAGCCTACAGAACGCCAAACAGACTAGATCAAAAAAGAAACACCGCCCGTCACATAATAATCAAGACACAAAATGTACAAAACAAAGAAAGAATTTTAAAAGCAGTTAGGGAAAAAGGCCAAATAACATATAAAGGCAAACCTATCAGAATTACACCTGACTTCTCACCAGATACTATAAAAGCCAGAAGATCCTGGACAAATATCATACAAACCCTAAGAGAACATAAATGCCAGCCCAAGCTACTTTACCCAGCAAAACTCTCAATTACCATAGATGGAGAAACTAAGATATTCCATGACAAAACTGAATTTACACAGTATCTTCCCACAAATCCAGCTTTACAAAGGATAATAGCAGGAAAGCTCCAATACAAGGAGGGCAATCATACCCTAGAAAGAGCAAGAAAATAATCCTTTTCCATCAAACCCAAAAGAAGATAACCACACAAACGATGTCTCCACTATTAGCAAAAATGACAGGAAGCAACAACACCCTCCCCTTAATATCTCTTAACATCAATGGACTCAATTCCCCAATAAAAAGGCATAGGCTAACGGACTGGATACGCAAACAGGACCCAGCTTTTTGCTGCTTACAGGAAACCCACCTCAGTGACAAAGACAGACACTACCTTAGAGTAAAAGGTTGGAAAACAATTTTTCAAGCAAATGGTCCTAAGAAACAAGCGGGAGTAGCCATTCTAATATCGAATAAAATCGACTTTCAACTTAAAACTATCAAAAAGGATAAGGAAGGGCATTTCATACTTGTCAAAGGAAAAGTCAACCAACATGAACTCTCAATACTGAATATCTATGCGCCAAATACAAGAGCATCGACTTTCATAAAAGAAACCTTACTAAAGCTCAAAACACACATTGCACCTCACATAATAATAGTGGGAGACTTCAACACCCCACTCTCAGCAATGGATAAATCATGGAAACAGAAACTAAATAGAGATACAGTAAAACTAACAGAAGTTATGAACCAAATGGACTTAACAGATATCTATAGAACATTTCACCCTAAAGCAAAAGAATATACCTTTTTCTCAGCACCTCATGGTACGTTCTCCAAAATAGACCATATAATTGGGCACAAGACAGGCCTCAACAGATATAAGAAAATTGAAATAATTCCCTGCATCCTATCAGATCACCATGGTCTAAGGCTGGTCTTCAAAAATGACAAAGAGAATGGAAAGCCCACATTCACATGGAAACTGAACAACACTCTACTCCTTGATAATCAGGTAAGGGAAGAAATAAAGAAAGAAATTAAAAACGTTTTAGAATTTAATGAAAATGATGACACATCATACCAAAATCTATGGGATACAATGAAAGCAGTGCTAAGAGGAAAATTCATAGCTCTTAGTGCCTACAAGAAGAAACTGGAGGGAGCATACACTAACAGCTTGACAGAGCACCTGAAAGACATAGAACAAAAAGAAGCTAATACACCCAAGAGGAGTAGACGGCAGGAAATAATCAAACTCAGGGCTGAAATCAACCAAATAGAAACAAAAAGAACTATCCAAAGAATCAATAAAACTAGGAGCTGGTTCTTTGAGAAAATCAACAAGATAGATAAACCCTTAGCTAGACTAATCAGAGGGCAGAGAGACAGTATCCAAATTAATAAAATCAGAACTGAAAAGGGTGACATAACAACAGAAACTGAGGAAATTAAAAAAATCATCAGATCCGACTACAAAAGCCTATATTCAACAAAATTGGAAAATTTGGATGAAATGGACAATTTCCTAGACAAATACCAGTTACCAATGTTAAATCAGGACCAGATAAACCATCTAAACAGTCCCATAACCCCCAAAGAAATAGAAGCAGCCATTAAAAGTCTCCCTACAAAGAAAAGCCCGGGACCAAACGGTTTTAGTGCAGAATTCTATCAGACCTTCAAGGAAGACCTAATTCCAATTCTTTTCAAACTATTCCACAAAATAGAAACAGAAGGGACATTACCCAACTCATTCTTTGAAGCCACAATTACACTCATACCTAAACCACACAAAGACCCAACAAAGAAAGAGAACTTCAGGCCGATCTCTCTTATGAACATTGATGCAAAATTACTCAATAAAATTCTAGCGAACCGAATCCAAGAACACATCAAAACAATTATCCATCACGATCTAGTTGGCTTCATCCCAGGAATGCAGGGTTGGTTCAATATTCGGAAATCCATCAATGTAATCCATTATATAAACAAACTCAAAGAAAAAAACCACATGATCATCTCACTAGATGCTGAGAAAGCATTTGACAAAATTCAACACCCCTTCATGATAAAAGTCTTGGAAAGGTCAGGAATTCAAGGTCCATACCTAAACATAGTGAAAGCAATATACAGCAAACCAGTAGCCAGCATTAAACTAAATGGAGAGAAACTTGAAGCAATCCCACTAAGATCAGGGACTAGTCAAGGCTGCCCACTCTCCCCCTACTTATTTAATATAGTATTGGAAGTCCTAGCCAGAGCAATTAGGCAACACAAGGAGGTCAAAGGGATACAAATTGGAAAGGAAGAAGTCAAAATCTCACTATTTGCAGATGATATGATAGTGTACTTAAGTGACCCCAAAACTTCCACCAGAGAACTCCTAAACCTGATAAACAACTTTAGCAAAGTGGCTGGATATAAAATTAACTCAAGCAAATCAGTAGCCTTCCTCTACTCAAAAGATAAACTGGCTGAGAAAGAAATTATGGAAATGACACCCTTCAAAATAGTCACAGATAATATAAAATACCTTGGTGTGAACCTAACCAAGCAAGTAAAAGACCTGTATGACAAGAACTTCATTCCCCTGAAGAAAGAAATCGAAGCAGATCTCAGAAGATGGAAAGATCTCCCATGCTCATGGATTGGAAGGATTAATATAGTAAAAATGGCTATTTTGCCAAAAGCCATCTACAGATTTAATGCAATCCCCATCAAAATTCCCACTCAATTCTTCTCAGAGATAGAAAGAGCAATCTTAAAATTTATTTGGAATAACAAAAAACCCAGGATTGCGAAAACTACTCTCAGCAATAAAAGAACTTCTGGAGGAATCACCATCCCTGACTTCAAGCTGTATTACAAAGCAATAGTGATAAAAACTGCATGGTATTGGAACAGAGACAGGCAGGAGGATCAGTGGAATAGAATAGAAGACCCAGAAATGAACCCCCATACCTATGGTCACTTGATCTTTGACAAAGGGGCTAAAACCATCGAATGGAAAAAAGATAGCATTTTCAACAAATGGTGCTGGTCCAACTGGTTGTCAGCATGTAGAAAAAAGCAAATTGATCCATACTTATCTCCTTGTACAAAGCTCAATTCCAAGTGGATTAAGGACCTCCACCTAAAACCAGCGACACTGAAACTAATAGAAGAGAAACTGGGAAAAAGCCTGGAATACATAGGAACAGGGAAAAAGTTCCTGAACAGAACACCAATGGCCAGTGCTCTAAGACCAAAAATTGACAAATGGGACCTCATAAAGCTGCAAAGCTTCTGTAAAGCAAAGGACACAGTCAATAGGACAGAGCGGCAACCAACAGATTGGGAAAAGATCTTCACCAACCCTACATCTGATAAAGGGCTAATATCCAAGGTATACAAAGAACTGAAGAAATTAGACTCTAGACAATCAAAGAACCCTATTAAAAAATGGAGCACAGAGCTGAACAAAGAATTCTCAACTGAGGAAGTTCGAATGGTTGAGAAGCACCTAAAGAAGTGTTCAGGATCACTAGTCATCAGGGAAATGCAAATGAAAACAACACTGAGATTCCACCTCACACCAATCAGAATGGCTAAGATCAAAAACACAGGTGACAGCACATGTTGGCGAGGATGTGGAGAAAGAGGAACACTCCTCCACTGTTGGTGGGATTGTAAACTGGTACAACCACTATGGAAGGCAGTCTGGCGGTATCTCAGAAAATTGAACATAGTGTTACCTGGAGACCCAGCTATACCACTCCTGGGCATATACCCAAAAGAAGTTTCACCATACAACAGGGACACATGCTCCACCATGTTCATAGCAGCCTTATTTACAATAGCCAGAAGTTGGAAAGAACCCAGATGCCCTTCGACAGAAGAATGGATGCAGAAAATGTGGTACATTTATACAATGGAGTACTACTCAGCTATTAAGAACAATCAGTTCACAAAATTCCTAGGCAAATGGATGGAGTTGGAAAATATCATCTTGAGTGAGATGACCCAATCTCAAAAGAACATACTTGGTATGCACTCACTGATAAGTGGATATTAGACCAAAAGCTCACAATGTCTAAGAATCTACATATAGACCACATAAAACTCACATAGAAGAAGGAAGACCAAAGTATGAATGCGTTGGTCCTTTCTAGAAGGAGTATCAAAAGTTTCAACCAGAACTCCCAAAGTCTAAACCAGAGAGCACAAAGGGAGGGACTCACGAACCTGTATAGGGAATTGAGGGTGACCTTGTTAGACTTCAGTGAAAGTGGAGGGCCAAGGTCCCCGAAAGTTTGGATCCCCTACTGTGTGGGAATTTGAGAGCAGGGAGATGGGAGTGGGAGGATGTTTGGAGCGAGCACACCATCACAAAAATTAGGAGGAGTGGGTATGTGATAAGGGATCTTGGGGGAGAATGAGAATGGAGATAACATTGAAAGGTAAATACGTATAATATCCAATAAAAAACCCACACAGATAAAGGATTTTTTTTAAAAAGGGAGTTTACTTATCTTAAATTAATTTCAAAAGTTTCTAGGAGTTGCAAATTGGCTAAGATCCTATTTTAAGCTCTCCACAAAAGAACTTAAATCTCTGTTCAATATTCTCAAGAGAGAGGTAAACCCTAACTCCCTCAACAGTTAATTGACAGAAGAGAGGTAATCTCACAAAAAGTAGAAAAAGCTATTTCCAATCGATATATCATATAGTCTGATTAATTGTCAGTGGTGCTATAAAAGTCCTTTGACAAAAGATTATTAATATAGATTTATATATCCTTAAATAAGGTCTTCATGACTCTCTGAGTGTAGAAGGAGCAACTGTTGGCACTTCTGCCCTGATTTTACAAGAACTCTGAAAAATTGGCTTTAAAAACAAAAGAGGGGGAACGGTACCCCCTCAGAAGGAGCCCCCCTGAAATACTCTCCATCATGCCTTGTTCACTTTTCTCTCTCTAAAGCTGAAAGCTCATGGCAAATCTCTTGCTGACCATATTGGTGACCTCGGGCACCACCAAGACCAACAAAACTTTACCACAGATATGGGGAAGGACCCTCATACCTGTAAAGGGAATGCCCCAGACCCAGTTCCCTTATGGAGCCGAGGACTGATATGCCTGTCCAATACCACAGAAGGCACAGCTAACCGGCTACCACAAATATTAATGAAAAAAATAGATACTCTCACAAAGCCAGGCCCAACCATAAATACGATGAATAACAATTTACATCCAGGGAAGAGAAATCTCCCTGAGAATCCCCTTCTTTTTTCTTTCCAGGTAAAAATGAATCACCCGTGATGCCTGCTATTAGAAGTTCTAATCCAGATGGGCCAGAAGCCAGGATCCTCGCCCTTACCCTCACCCCCTACCTTTTCCCACCTGCACAAGGTTCCCTGAAGCTTGGCAACTGCAAGATCCTGCTTGGCAACTGCAGATAGACTCAAAGCAGTGTACCATATCATCTGAAGAATAGCAGGGATACCATAACTCAAGCAGTGTACCATATCTTCTGAAGAATAGCAGGTTGCAGTCCTCCTCGCCCCCACGAATAACTAGGACCTGCCGGTCGGGTCAAGTGCACCCAGACATGGGGCTCGAGGCATGGACCCCTCTGGACGGACCCTCATTGAGAGGATGTGCGCACGACATCAAGATTGAGTGAGACAGAGATCGTTGCCGGCGACCTGCCATCCACGGAACCAGGTTGATGCTGCCATCAAGAAGACGGTTGAAGTTCATTACCATCAGCCAAAAATTGAAGAGGATCCAGAAGTGACTCCGCAGGAGACTGACACAGCTGCCAGCTCCCCTGCCTCCCCCTACGGTCGACCCCTAGACTTCCACACCCTCCAGAAGGGTTCCTGGTATGCCTGGCTTTGTCCTCGCTTCTCTCGCTAGAGAGCTTGGCCTCTTGATCACCACAACAAAAATTGGCTTTTTCCTAAACCAAGGCCGCCCTTGATATGGCCGCTAACATTGGGGAGCCTTCCTTTATGACAATATTACACCCCAAACTGACAAATGGTTGGTAACTTGAACATTCACAAAGGGACTAGGATGGCTGTGAGTTAGCCCAATGACGGGATTATTGTAGGTCCACTTCCCAGGGGCCCACCCAATGCAGCCGAAAAGGAGTGCGTGGTGCTGGGAGTGGGTGCAGCCTACATGGCCTAAGACAGGGCTCTCACCCTCCTTTCACCCACATTGGAGTCCCTTGACATTGCCCATCGTTGACAGCCTAAAGCCTTCGACCATCGATGTGACTCGTCTCACATCAGTGTTTTGGGGTTGTGAACTTGTCTAAGACCCCCCATAATTAGACATCCAAATTCAAAATTCACATAGTTGGGATTGATCATAAGATGCCTTCTCTAACTAAACAGAGAAGGGGGAGATGCCAGAAGCCAGGACCCTCGCCCTTACCCTCACCCCCTACCTTTCCCCACCTGCACAATGTCCTCTGAAGCTTGGCAACTGCAAGATCCTGCTTAGCAACTGCAGATAGACTCAAAGCAGTGTACCATATCATCTTAAGAATAGCAGGGAGACCATAACTCAAGCAGTGTACCATATCTTCTTTAGAACAGCAGGTAGATCATAATTCAAGGCAGAGTACCTTATAGACCATGACATGTTTCAAGGCACAGGCCAAGAAGATTTTGTACTTTTCCACCACCTTGCCCTTCTTACCCCCTCCCCTTGTAAAACATGCTATAAAAAAGCATTAAAAAAAAAATGTTCACAAAAAAAAAAAGCAATAAATACGAGAAATTCTTAGGTAAATGAATGAAACTAGAAAATATTATCCTGAGTGAGGTAAGCCAATCACAAAAGAACATACATGGTATTCACGCACTGATTATTGGATATTAGCCCAGAACCTTGAAATATCCAAGAGTCAACTCACAGACCACATGAAACTCATGAAGAAGGAAGACCAAGTTGGGGTGATTCAGTCCTTCTTAGAAGGATCAACAAAATACTCAAGGGAGCAAATATGGAGACAAATGTAGGACAAAATCTGAAGAAGGGGCTGTCTGGAGACCATTCCACCTGGGTATCCATCCCATGTGCAGTCACCAAAGATAGATGCCGATGTGGAAGTCAGGAAGTGCATGCTGATAAGAGCCTGATATAGCTGTCTCCTTAGAGGTCTTCAAGAGTCTGACATATTCAGAGGCAGATGCTCACAGCTAGCCATCGAACTGATCATGGGGTTCCCAATGGAGGAGTTAGAGTGAAGATTGTAGGAGCTGAAAGGGTTTGTGGCCCCATTAGGAGAGCAAAAATACCAACCAACCAGAGCTCCTAGGGTCTAAACCACCAGCCTGGGAGCACTTAGGGAGGGATCCATGGCTCCAGCTGTATATGTAAGTGAGGATGACCCTGTTGGGCATAGGTGGGAGAAGAGATCCTTGGTCTTATGAAGGCTGGATGCCCCAGTGGGTGGGAATTTGAGAGTGTAGAGTTGGGAATGGGGGAGTAGGTAGGGGCACATCCACAGAGAAGCAGGAGAGGTGATGGGATGGGGGTTTCTGTGCGGGGGAGGGGGAATAGGGTAAGGGGATAACATATGAAATGTAAATAAAACATCCAATAAAAAAATGGAAGCCTTTAAATAGGAAATGAAAAAAAATCTCTTAAAGAAATACAGAAAAATACCATTAAATAGATGAAGGAAATGAAGAAAACAGTTCAAGAATGGAAAATGGAAATAGAATCAATAAAGAAAACACAAACTAAGGTAACCCTGGAAATAGAAAACCTAGGGAAGAGAACAGGAACCACAAACGCAAGCATCACCAAAAGAATATAAGAAATAGACGAGAGAATCTCAGATGTAGAAGATACAATAGAAGAAACCAATACATCAATCAAAGAAAATGTTAAATCTAAAAATTTTCTGACACAAATTGTCCAAGAAATCTGGGACACTATTAAAAGACCAAACCTAACAATAACAGGAATAGAAGAAGAAGAAGATTCCCAGCTCCAAGGCCCACAAAATATTTTCATCAAAATCATAGAAGAAAATTCCCCCAACCTAAAGAAAGAGTTGCCTATAAATACACAAGAAACTTACAGAACATTAAAGAAACAAGCCCTTGACACCAAGACAAAAGGCAGTCTGCCTTTGTCTCTGCTTTAACCCTTGACAGTGAGTCTCAAATTCCCTTCCATGTTACTCCCCATGCAGGGATAAACAGCCAGCACTGCCCGATAGGTGCAGTTGTCTTCTACCTTTGAAGGAGGTAGACAATTAATGCCCCTGAAGTGATAAGGCACCTACTCTTGAGCTATGGGAAGGAGACAACCAAGGGTTCCCAGGCAGTTGTGGCCAACTTGTAAAAATGCATTAGCCTCTGATAACGGAATGAGTTATTTCTTCCCAGGTCAAAAAGGTCCTTTTCCAGATGCATGATCCCACCTCGCTGTCTGAACAAACGTTATTGATTTTGAAGGATAGCATTCCTTTACCCCCTACACAATCATGTTGCCAAGGCTCCCCAGCTTGTGCATCTCCCATATATACCCCGGACCCTGAGCATTACATTCCTATCCTGTGGAGCAGGGAAGGCTGCTACCTGAGTCCAGACTCTAATAATAAAGACTCTCGTGTATTTGAAAAAAAAGAAGACACCACAAAAATCATCAAGATTTGTGGAATTAATACACATATATCTTTAATAACGAGGAATAAACATGGCCTCAATCCCCAAAAACAAAGACACAGACAAATAGACTGAAATGGAAAACAAGAGCCATCATTTTGCTGGCTGTGATAAACACTCCTCAACATCACTGATAGACACTTGAGGGTAAAAGGATGGGGAAAGGTATTCCAAACAAATATAACTAAGAAACAAGTAGGATATCTGACAAAAAAATAACTAAAACTTCACCAAGACTTATCAAAAGAGATAAGAAAGGACAATTTATACCTATTAAACAAATAATCCACCAAGATCATATTACAATTCTAAACAGATACTTACCAAGCATAGGTGCATTCAACCTCATACAACAAATACTACCATATGTTGAATTAACCCCAACACAGATATCACATGTGATTTCAATACCTAACCTCAAGAATAGACAGTTCATCCAGACAAAAACTATACAAGGCAACTGTGGAGTTATCTGTCAAAAATAAATTAAATGAACTGAACAGTCATGTAAATAACATTACAACCAGAAACTAAAAAATACACACTCTTCTGAGCACTCCATAGAAATTTCTCCACAATTAGTCACAACGTTAGGGCAGATAGCAAGCCTCAACAAGTACCCAGGGACACAGCGCTGGCCTCTGTGGAACACAGGGACACAGTGCTGGCTTTTGTGGAACACACACAGGGACACAGTGCTGGCCTCTGTGGAACACAGGGACATAGTGCTGGCTTCTGTGGAACACAGGGAATGCAGCATTAGCTTCTGCGGAACACACACAGAGAACACAGTGCTGAGAGTAAAGTTCATAGCACAGTTGGTCATTTCTATCTATCGCTGTGATAACTGCCATGACCAAAAGCAACTTGCAGAGGAGATGATTTATATCACAACCAAAGTAACTTGGAAAAGAAAGGACTTATTTCATCTTACAGCTTATAGTCCATCATAAAGGTCAGTCAGAGCAGTCAAGGCAGGAACCTAGAAACAGACACTGAAGCAGAGTATGGAGAACACCAGTTTTCTCTCCATTTGTGCTCACCCTGCTTTCTTATACAACTGAGGACAACCTGCCCAGGTACCAAGTAGGCTGGGCCCTCTTACATCTAACATTAAACAAGAATGTACCCTACAGACTTCTCTTCCCAGACACCTCTAGCCTATATCACACTGACACACAAGCAAGCAAGAAAATCTTAACCAGTACAATTGCCAAGTGTCTGCATTTAAAATATTTGAGAGACTTCAAATTAAGAACTTAATGACACAACTTATAGTCTTGGAAAAACAAGAAGGAGCCAACCTCCAAAGCAGTAAACAAATTGGAATAATCAAAATCAGGGCAGAAATCAACTAAATATAAATGAAAATAACAATATAAATAATCAATGAGACAAAGACTTGTTGCTTTAAAAACTTAATCAAGCTTTAAAAAGCTATAGTTAAATTAGCCAAAATAACAAGAAAGATTCATACTACTACAATTAGAAGTTTAAAGAGAGATACTGAAACAGGTATCAGTGCAATTCAGAAAATAATATGAAGAGACCATAAAACCCCTATTTCAATACATTGGAAAATCTAAAAGCAACAGTTTTATTTCTAGTTGCATACACATACAAATTAAATCAAGATGAAATAATGTAAGCAGATATATAACCAGGGACAAGACAGAAGCAGTCATTAAAATACTACCAACTAGAAAAAGCCAAGGAACAGATGGATTTAATGAAGAATTGTATCCTTACTTTAAGAATTAACTCCAACACACTCAGATTATTCCATAAAATAGGAAAGGAAGGAATATTTCAAAACTCCTTTTATAAAGGTAGTATTACCCTGACACCAGTACACTCATAAAAATACACCATAAAAAGAAATGTACAGAATGGTATTATAGTAAACACACATGAAAAACTTCTCAACAAATGCTGGCAACATCAAAAAAAGATTAAATTTAAGAGATCACCCATCATCATTAATTTTGCTTCATTCCAGAAATATAATGATAGTTCAACACACTTAAACCAATAAATATTATCCATTGCAGAAACAAAAGAAACCAATTAATCATTTCAAAAAAATACAGAAAATGTCTGCAAAAATTCAACATTCTATCATAATATAACTCAGAGAGGTTATGAATGTAAGGGATATAATGCAAAATAATAAAGTTCATATAATAATCCTACAGTAGGCATCATGGTAAAAGGAGCATTCAGGAATTCCAACTAACCACAAGAAAGATCATCTATTTTCTCTACTCTCAGTCAATGCGGTATTTAAAGACTTAGATATAAGAGTAAAACAAAAGAAAAATAAAAGGGATAGAAATAATAAAATAATTCAAAGTATTCTTGTTTGCAGATTATATTGTTTTATACAAAGGAGACCCTAAAGACTCCACCAGTAAAATATAGCTGACAAACATTTTTAACAAATGGCAGGTTACAAATTAACACAGAGAAATTAGTGGCTTTCCTATATACGAATGACAAACATACTGAAAAACAAAGGTCAAGGTAACAATCCCATTCACAATAGCCACACACACACACACACACACACACACACACACACACTATATGGAAATAATTACCAAAGAAATGAAAGATCTCTGCATTGAAAAGTTAAAATGCTGGAAAAGGAATTTTAGAAAAACTTGAGAAGATGAAAAGACTGCTTACGCTCTGAGTGGAAAGGAGGAACAACTGTAAAAACTGCTGTCTATAGCAGTTGATGGGTCAGATGCAATCCAAATCGAAATCCAGGGCTATTCTACACAGACATAGAAAAACAATCCCAAAGAACTAAAGATAGGCAAAGTAAATTTGAACATAAAGAAGACTGAGTAAGGTATCTCTACACCTGACTTTAAATTATACTGCACTGACAGGTTAAGAAATTCAGCGAGCGTGCATACACACACACACATCACACAGATCAATGGAATGAAATATAATTCCATGCAACTATAGTCATGTGATTCTGACACAGATACCAAAAATATACATTGAGGAAAAGACATTTTCAACAAATTGTACCAAGAAACCTAAATTTTAACATTTTAAAAAATAAAACTGTACCATTACTTCTTGTCCTCCATATACCTCAACTTCAAATAGATCAAGGACCTCAACATAAGACATGATATCTGAAATCATCAGAGGAAAAGCGTGAACTGTTGTGACTTAGAGACACAGAAGTGCACTTTCTGAGTAGGACACTGGGTGCACAAGGATATAACAGGCGACCAATGGGATGGAAATAGGACAGACACGTGACCATTGGAGTCTCAGGAACTCACAATGCTTCTGTGTGGCAAAACAAATGGAAAATCAAGTGAAGACACAGCTTGGAGGATGGAAGAAAATCTTTAGCAGATATAACTCCAACAGGAGATTAGTGTCTACAATATACAAATAGAAAAGGAAAAGAAAAAAGGAAGAAAGGAAAAGAAAAAATATAAAGGACTACTAAACACTTAAAAACATATTCAACACCCTTTCCTATTATTAGAGAAATGCAGGTTAAAATGAAAGCTATTTTTAGATTCTATCTTATATAAGTCCTTGGTAAAATGAATGAGAGCAAACGCTGGCATAAATGTAGATACAGGGGAACACTTAAATATTTTTGCTGGGAGTCCTGGGATAGCCACATTCCATTTCACTCTGGCAGTTTCTCAAAAAAACTAGAAAGAGAAATATCTGCCTTAACTATAGCACTCCTAGGCAAATATCCAAAGGACTTTACATCCTAATCAGAAGACACTTGCATCTCGGTTTTCACTGATATCCTATTCATATTAGCTTGGAAATTGACCAAACGAATGTCCGTCAACTGATGAATGAATACTGTGGTAAATATATATTATGGAATATTACTCAGCTATAAAAAGTGAAATTATGACATTTGCAGGTAAATAGATAGAATTAGGAAAAAATATGCTTAGTGAAATCTCCTAGACTTATAAAACCAAATATCACATATTTTCTCAATAATGTTGAACCCAGTTTTGAATCTGTTGTTTCGTGTGTTGAACTTGAAGTTTATGTGGAAGGAAAAAACTAGGACCTGGCCACTGGGGACAAAAGCAATTAGTGAGGGGAGATTGTACAATTTAATTAAAATGAAAGCAGAGGAGGAAATACTGGGGGCAGAATGGTTCAATAATTGAGGGGCTGGAGATGCAGAAATGTGGGGACAGGGGAACTGTTAACCAAACTAAAGGGTGTATGACAATGTTTTATGGGAACCTTGATCTTGCAACCACAATAAAATTTAATTAGAGAGATGGTAGAACGCAAGTGCCATTGAGGACGGGGCGAGAGGGAGCCCTGTGAGTTAAAGGTTTAAGCAGTGATGATCCCAGCTGGATGGGGTTAAAGGAGTAGGGCCAGACTAAAAGGACATATTCAAAAATCTTAGGGAAAACCACGGGTTTACAAGCTAATTTTAAAATATCATTTAAAAAATGGAGTTTGAACAGTCACTCTATGAGTTGACAATGCTGTCTCCAAAAGACATAGATTATTAAAAGAAAGTCTCAATGCCAGATACAGGATACTGCTCCAAGATTTATTGGTCAGCGAGACCACAAAAAGAACCAAACTTCATTGTTCATGGCTTCCCATCAAAACTAGATGGTAAGACCCTATCACTGAAGATACCATACCCTTTGGTTGCAGGACATGAAAAACCAATCTCGAACTGACCAGGAAACTACCAGCTGGATTGCAATCACAGTGCTGGAAATTGCTATGTAGGCTACTAAGGGGAGAAAAGCCATCACCAGTCATACCAGGCTTTGGCCCTGCAAGCTCAATTCCAGTCTACCAGGCAAGACTCTAACATCAGCATGGCAGTCATGAATGGGTTAGATTTGAGGTGTTTTTCATAGGAAGTATTTCATGTGGAGAACAGTAAATCTGGTCAAAATCCAGGTCTGAGGTCAAAGGCCCCCAAAGAAAGCTAATGTTTGTCTAACTGCTCATATGGCTACATTGGTTTCCAAATACTGTATACCAATAGATTTGTGCTGTTGTCCCAGGGGATAAAAGGCGCTTGTTTTGTTTTGTTTTATCTTACAGTAGGTAGCCTTTAATAAAGAGGCTTGCAGCTGATCAGAGTGTGGAACTAAGTGACCTTCAGTGCTCAGCTGTAGAGGGTTATCCATATCACCCTTCTCCCTCCCAAGGCTTAGGGAATACAGAAACAGAGTGGCCGGAAAGGCCATCTGAGTCAGGGGATGTCATGGAGAGATATGAAATGATGCCTTCTGGACATGACAAAACTATTGCACATGAACTCAGAGCAGCTATGGTTACCTGAACAAGACTTGCACAAGATCAACTTAGTCAAAATTCCTTCATGGATGGACAGCAAGCTCCCGAGTCCCACTCCTAGCTTAGACTGTCAGCCGATGGCTGCTATGGAAAGTCAACCCATTTTTCTTTGGAAATGTGACTGGTGACACATAGCCCACATTAATTATGCTAAAGTAAATAAAATTCTTTAAAAAGAACACTGTGATGTCATCTTGAAGATGATCTATAAGACATACCATAAAAGGCTATGATATAAATACTATTAATATCAGTATTTATTTAGAAGGAACTTGGCTTTAGGTTACACAGAGTTTGTTCATGTCTGAAAAGGTCCTGTTGGTCTGCAGTTCCCTTATCAGGCACGAACTCTGACAAAGAGATGGCTAAGAAATTGTGGGAAAACTGCAGGCAGGAGATCATGTCTGGGAGGAGGGTCAGGCAAAAGAAGACTCTGAGGGCAGAGACATGCCAAACGAGGAACTCAGATAAAAGGCTCCAAGAAGCTGTATGCTCAAGTTCTGCTTGCAGAGTATCTTTAGTACTTAGCAAAACAATATGTAAACAGCAATGGAAGTGTTAAGAAATGTTCATTCCAGAAGTGAACCCACAGTCTTGTGTCTCTGTCTCCCATTGCACATGCCATCCTAGGTCCCTGTGTTACTGTGCTGCTCAGGGCATTTGTATAACATAAAGAATATGTAGATATTTAGACCTGGTCAAAATCCCAAGTCAATGCAATGCCAGGAAAAGGCTACCACTAATAGGAATCAAGTATAATAAAACACACATTGTGGCAAAAACTTATGAGACATACTCATAGGCACCCTTTCTACTTTATTATTTAAGTTAGAGTCTCAACTAGCCATGACCTATTAACTTGTTCTTCAATAACCACATAATTTACCACAATAACCACTAATTTGCCCTTGGATATCTATAGGGCATTGGATCTAAATCCCTTTTAAATCAACAAATGCTTAAGTCCATAATTTTAAAATAAATTGAAATATTTGCATGTAACCTTTGCTTGTTTTTTTATATGTTTAAGCCATTTCTATATATTATACCTGAGGTAATAAATACTGCATAAAGAATTATTGCATTGTTTTGTTAGGGAATAATTAAAAGCAAATAAATAGCCTGTACATGTTCAGGACAGGTGCAATTTATTTAAAAATTTAAAGTTAGTGGTTTTCAGACCTATAGTTATTGAGGGTTAGCTGTGAAGATGAGTGATGACTCAGTGTCTCAGTTTCTTCTCCTCTCTCTGCAGTAGAATACCCTGATAGAAGCAACTCAAATAAAAAAGGGTTATTTCAGCCCAGGTCCAAGGGAAGTCAAGGCCTGAATTAGTTGGCCACACTGTAATCTGGAAGCAAAAATGATGAATATCTGTGCCCAGCTTATATGGTTCTTTTTGTATAGTAAAGAACCAAAGCCCAAGGAATAATGGCATCCCACTTTAATGTACATCTCCCCACTTCAATTAACCTACACAATAGAACCTTCTTGCAAGCCCAGAGGCTAAACAATCCTTCGCAGGTGTGCCTGTCAAGTTAGCAATAAACACTAACCCATAAAATGAGTGAAATGCTTGCTGCAGAAGCATGGAAATCTGACCTCAGATCCCTAAAAAGCAAAGAAAAAAAGCAGGCACTGTGGAATATATTTGTAACCATACTGCTGGGACAGCAGAGACAGGCAGGCAGACCACAGGGGCTGGTCCAGGCCATCCCGCTGGACACAGCATTCGCTATTTTATTTACCTCTACAAGCAAGGAGACGAAGAATGACAGAGGATAGCTAATGTCATACATATATATATGTGTGTGTGTGTGTGTGTGTGTATACACACACATATATATATTTATATATGTTTTCACACATATATAAACATGTAAACATAAACATGTAAACATAAATACATTAATGCATCACACACAAATACACACACATAGCTTCTATATTTAATATCTTCTGTATATCTACATGCATTTCCTTTATCAATATGTATCATCTACAACATTCATGTTTTCACATAAAACATAAAATAATAACGTAACATTTTAGGAAATCTCTCACCTTTCCTGATTGGTTTGACTCACTCTCGTGTGGTGATAAACAGGATGTTTCTTTTGATTCCTGAAGTTTTTCCTTTAATTTTACATTTTCTTGTTCTTTTTGAAACAGTTGGTCCTGAAGATTAACAACACTTTGCCGGAGCATAGCTTCATTTGATTTTGTAGTTTCAAAACAAACATGTAATTCATTATAAAGCTGTTGAAAATAACCAAAAATGATGTAATCAATAAGGCAAGTATGTGCACATATATCTACATATATATGAACTACATATGGACATATACCTGCCCTAAAGTTATGTTACTAGCCAAGAAGCAGACACAATGTATAAGTGGTATAGTTAGATATCAATATCAAACTATACCTGTCATCCAAAAGGTAAGATGTGTTCTTGGCCAGGATAACTGATAATGAAACTGTTACAAACAAAAGAAAAGATTCTAAGCTACATATACTCATTTGAAGGGCTTTATGGAAAAAAAAAAGACTTGAAAAAGCAATGGCAATTCTACTAGAATGGCCCAGGTTTTTAAAATCACTCTAAAGATCGCAGTACTGTGAAAATTTCTGTAATTTGTTAGAAAAGGAGACAGAAGCATACTGCATATTTCACTGGGAATTCTTTAATATTAACTTAATTATTTTCATTTACTATAAATTAGTGTCCACTACTGAAGAAAGACAAAAATTCACAAGAATGTAAGTTTAAATTCATCTACATAGTGAATATTACTATACATTTCTCAATATGTGATATAACTAAATTTCTAAAGCTTAAAATTCTGAGAAAGGCATTTGCATTTTTGTGAAAAATATAAATATTTTGTGAAAATATAATATTAATTATATTAATTGAAAATAATCAAATTTGGGGGGTCTGTAAATGATATCTATTATTATAAATACTTAAATAATTCATATCACTTCATAGCAAAAGTTAGGCAATTTTTGCAAAAATAAGTGTTAATAAAGAATTTCAACATACAAATTTATGCTTTCCTTTGCCACTGTCTTTATACAGGGGTATATGTCAACAGTTTTTCACAGCTAATGATATCAGACACTCTAAGAAGAAAGTAAGAATACTGACAGCTCACAGGGACCATCAAAGGGTCAGTGCAGGTCCAATAATCAACTATGCTACAGATGCTCTCATGACTGGGTAAGAGCAAGCTCTGGAGACTAGAGCCAGGCTGCATGGAGATGGCTGGGGTTAGCAGGAGTGAGCAGGATGTACCTGACACTCAGGTGTCACCTCTTGAGCTCCTCCTTCATACACACAAGGCTCTGGGTCTAGTCACCCAGGAAAATGGCCTCCGTTAAGCTCTTCCATCTCTCTGGCCTCACATTCTTGCTTCATCAAACAGAAGATCAAATACATTCTTCTGCTGTTCTCATTAAGGTTGCTCAGTTGCACTCCTGTTCAGAAGTTTCCCAGTTGTAGCTGGTCTGACTGGGTGGATAATTCTAGACAGTGGAGCAAACTGGGTATTGTAGTGAATACTACTTCAAAGCAATGAGAACAAACAAACAAAAAATCCTGGAAGAAAAGATCTAGACCAGCATGCTTCTAGGAACGGGGAAAATTCATTCCTCGGATATTATTCCATATACACATCTCTTGCTTAACTGTTCCTGTTTGTTTGTGATTGAACTTGTTCACTTCCTAGCTACCTCCCACCACACAGCACTAATTACTACACATCATTGCCCATTCTGTCATTTACCCTCCACCAACTGATAGAAGGCCCCATTGCTGAAGAGAACAAATATCTAGATCATGATACTTGGAAAAGTCAAGCTGGTGCCTAACCAGAAGCTTCACCCCTACTAACTAGTGTTCATAGCCTTCAAGGTACAGTGAACACTATCTAAGGAGAAAGCATCAATCCCACCTAGCTACAAATCCTGTGACCCGGACAGCAACCTACCTACAGGATACACTGGAGCAATAGCAGCACAAAGGGCACAGCAGTAACCAGCCACTTGTTTGTTTATTTGCTTATTTATTTATTATATTTAAAGGCCACTCCATGTGATATAACCAGCACCTGACACTGTTAATGAAGCCAAGAACATGAGACTAGACAGGTCAAGTGCTGGAGGAAAAACCTATTATTATTATCATCATTATTATACTAAATTTGCATAATAATAAAACAATGACTAATGACATATTATTGTACCCATATATCAGTGTATGATTCAACCCTGATCAGAGAAGCTTCTTCTTGCAGTAGATATTAATTAACACAGAGGCCCACATATACCCAATATGCAGACAATGAAAGATCTTGGAGCATTTGGCTCTCTATGTCTGTTTCACATTCCTCTCTTGATGTTTCAGGAAGAGGAGAAAGATTGTAAGAGCCAGAGGGAATGGATGACTCTAAGGAAAGAGCATCCTACAGACACAACAGTGCCAATGCACACATGAATACACAGAAATGGTGATGCATGCACAAGACCTGCACAAATTCATCCAGAGAAAAATCCCTGCATGGATAAGGGGAAGCGATACCGAGTCCCACTCCTAGCCAATAAGCAAACTCCTTATAACTGATACCTGCTGGGAAAGTAAAAGCCAGTTTTCTCCACTGAAGTGACAAACATCCTCCAAGATAGGCATCAAGGTCAGGAGCAGGTAACCAACACAACATGAACTCCATGCCTTTTTAAAAAAGTGCTTTCTTGTTTATAATTTTGTTTTTGTTTTGTTTTGTTTTCTTTTCTTTTCTTTTTGAGGGAAAGAAAAAATAGAACACTTGGCTGGGTAAGGAGGTGGAATGGATCTGGGAAAGTTTGGGGGAGGAATAGGAAATATGATCAAAATATATTGTATGAAAACATTTAACAATAAAAGTTTGTAACTAAGAAAAGCATGCGCTTACATTGTCATGGCAATGATCTCATTCTCTGTGTCAAGGAATATGTTCGATTGTCTGTGTTTTATTGTGAAGGCTGAGACTGCTCAGCCTCTAAAGCTAAGCACCTGACATGTGTGGATGGCATCTGAGCCCTGGTCTGGCAATGCAATGGGTTATCCCAGTGTCCTCCCTCCCCTGAGGGAGTTTGCTGAAGAGGCTCTGGGAGTGCTGAAAGCAGCTGGAAGAACCCTGCTTCCCCAGGGCCTCCATGTCTAATGCACAACTCACTCTCTGTTTCCTGACACATGCTCAATAGTGTTGAACCTAGACTCTGCTATCACTAGGAATACAAAGTCATGGGCCTCTAGAGTAACGAGGAACCTGCTGAGCCCAGACAAAGCTCCTGGGACCAGCACTGACTCCCACTAAGCACAAAGAAGCTTCTCAACAAATGCGGCTCTGAAGCTGACAACATACTTGCACTCATCAGCCTAGCCCACGTGTACACAGCATCCAGACTCCACCTACCACCTTCTGCCCTCAGAACTGTGGGTTATAAAACATAAAACCATCTTCAACCTCCTCCAACCTCATCCAGTCTCAGCTATTAAAGAGAAGCATTACTCTCATGATGTTATTTATGTAAACAACTTAGTACACTGAACAAATTATATAAAGAGCTCAGTACTGGGGCTTCTTTAAATTAATAGCAGGATGAGCAGTGCTGAGTCTGTTGGCATAACTAAAGAGACACATCAGCCTTGCTGTGGGCTCCTGAATCAACTAGAGTACAGTGATTACTAAAAGAACCTCAGAAACAAAGAGAGAAATCCTTGAAAATGAATGACCGTGAAGATCACTTCAGTGTTGCCTTAGTGTCTGTGCACATTCGCCAATAAAACAAAGCAGATTTTATATGTGCCTTAGGTCACACATCTGGATCACACTTGCTCCAATTACTTCTTATAATCCAAGTACTACTGAACCTAGATGTTTCACAGAAGAAATAAAAGTTTCAACTTACAAGTTGATTTTATATCTGTACTTTCAACTTTTTCAATCTTACCATAGAAAGCTCACAAAACTTAAATATTAACAAGTTAAACTATGTTTAAAAAGAAATGATACAAAATTTCTAAAAGCTTGGAATCTGTTTTCCTAAATTCATACATGTAACTTAACATCTTTACAACAAACTAGCACCATACTTTTTGGTATGATATACTTTCAGCCGTGTGAACATCTTCCTGATTCTTCAGTACTTTCTGCGTATCCATATTGAGAACCTGGAGCTGCTGGATCAGGTCTGCCTGCTGTGCTGTGTGTGCACTGTTCTGCTTGTACAGATTCTGCAGCTCCTGCAACTCTTTCCTGTGCAAAGCAAGCAATAAATAGAGAAGCATGAATACAGATCACCTCAGCTAAATAATTGTGTTCATCTGAGTATAGATTGGCTTCCTATTTTCATCTATTATTTTTTATTACAGGCAAACTTATTAATAAACGAGATCATATATAAAGTATTTAATATTTATCACATACACCTAGAAAGTATCGACAGAACTATTGTGGCTTTCAAAGGCAAAATACTTATCAATTTTCTTTTATAGCTTGATAGAAATAAAAATTCTGGATATATTGTCATAGAAACACCTCCTTATTGAAATTAAGTTAAAATTTCAGTTCCATGGACTCAGAAGCAGTGGTCTTAACTATAGTCATCAGGTACTTTTAAATATAGAGTAAGTTAAGCTTTCATTTTATACAACAAATAACTTTAAATATAGTGGAAAAAAAGACACCAAAAGGTCTAACAAAGTTTTCAAACCACCATGCGACTCTGGAGATGATCTGCAAGACAGTGAGGTACAACAGTCAGAAGGAAGAAAAACAACACAAGGGGATCCAGTGTTTGCAAACACCCAGGTGAAAACTGGTAAAGTGGGAAGACAAATGACCTAGCTGAGGAGCTATGGTGCTCAGGGCACAAGAAAGCAACACCTCTGGGGTACAGACTTCCAGATCACTGTGGTAGAAAATCTTTTGTGACAAGATCCATATAAAACTAGACATTGTTTGTATATTGTATTTTGACATAAAAAATAATTATAGAGACATTATTTCAGGCTCCTCCATTTAGTTGGTTAAAACATCTGTCATATAGAGAGACATATATCAACATAAACACATTTCATTTTATATATTATGGAGAGTGCATTTAAAGTGGCATTTTTCTTATTTACGGCTTCAAATACATGAAAAGATTTAAAATAAAGAAATATGTAAATATCTATTTGAGACTGATGAAAATTAATACAGAGAAAATAAGATCTGATTTTTAGACATTTAAGGCAAGACTCTTCTCAATTGGATTTATAACCACACAAACAAGCACATGTGCAAAATCTATCTTCTACTGCCTCTCAATAGTCATAGACTACTGAAAGTGGCAATGTATAAAAACAACATTCAAATCTTGAGGATGAGAGAATAAGCAACTGCACAGTGTCTCTAGGAAATCTGACAAAGACAGATAAACAGTAAACATCCATTTAGACTATGCCCTTTTCTCTTACTAAATCATAAATTTTAACAAAGGGAAAAGCAATAGTATGCCCACTGTGGATGGTGAGAGCCTGGAGGCCAAGAGACTGTGTAGAAAGGGCATTATGAAGGTAAGCTGCAACAGGCACAAGAGAAAAACAAGAAGTTATTTATCTTCCAATATTCAGATATATCATATATCTCTTAATAAGAGAGCAAGAATTCATATATACGAATTTTTTTTACATTAATGTTCAAAATATATGTATCATCAGTCATAACAAAGACAGTATAGAGAAGGGAGATTCTCACATTACTGGGATACTTGAGAATTAAATGTCAGCGTGGAGAAGAGTGTGTTTTTGTCCTACCTCTTACATTACTTTACAACCATGCTATTAATAAACATGATCTCTCTCTCTCTCCCTCCTTCCCTCCCTACTTCCCTCCTTCCTCCCTTTCTTTCTCTGACTAAATGAAAATCATTTAAAAAAAAACGGAAAAATACCTCTGGGCCACTGGGAAGGAAGGAATTTGACCTGTCTTCATAAGAAGACAAAGAAAGGAAAATAAACAGAAATTATTAAAAGTCTGTGGGTCCGTGTGTGAGTCTGCATGTGAACTGTTCCTCATAAACTCATGTGATCTCTAGCTGTGGTTCCTAGCTGCTGGTGCTGTCTCATGAGGTTACTGAACTTTCTAGACACAGGGCCAGGCTGCAAACACAGATCAATGCGGGTATGGGGTTGACAGGTTGTACCCCAGTATCAGATCCAGTCTGGAATTCTCTCTGCTTCCTAGACAGCAGTAAACATGTGAGCAAGTTACCTCATATGGCAGTCACATGGACAAGAACTGCTTGTTCTTAAATGCAACCATGCCTTCCCCTAGGGAAACTCTGTATGATGATAACTGTCCTTCCTCTAAGCTGCTTTTGTCAGGCATCCTTAACTCTTTAAGAAATAGATTTAAAAAGTAAATAATTGCAGTTTTTAAGTTAAGAAAAATGCACTGTGCATATTCATACGAAAAGTTCAGGAAACAACGCTAAAACACACTGTTCTTGTTTAAACAGAGTCCTGATCTCTCGATGCTGGGGAGCCCCCACACCCCTAACTAACTAGTGCCGCTTTAGTGCATACTATTCTGGATTTTCACTGCACAAACATATGTACCTATTGTTATTATTTAGAAGTGTTAACAATATACATATATGTAAGTGCTCATGCTGAATGACTAATGATCTTCTAATAAAATTCAGAACTGAATATACTTGCCGGACCAATGTAATATCCATATCTTTCTGGAGAAGTTCAGTCTGTTTGTTGTTCAGCTGCAGTGACACGGCATTATATTTACTATGTGCTGATTCAATTTCTTTCTTTGCTTCAATCAAATTTTCTTCAAGGACCTAAAGTTAGAGCACTTGTATTAAAACATAATAAAAATGAAGTATGAACAAAAGTATATATTTATTTTATAAGATGCAGGAGAAATGTTCTTAATGTTCTTACTAAAACTATATTTAGGATTTTCACAATAATAAATTTTAACATATTTAAATATCAACCCTTAAAATAGTTTCAAAATAAAAAAAGGAAAAGGACAACTTTGAAAAATTCTAGGTGAAAAATGTTTACAAAACTTACACTAGTTGTAGAATTTTTTGTCAGAAATTTAGAAAAACTTCATGGTATAAAATCAAGAACTTGAAACAAACTGTAAAAGCTACAAAAAGTTTATTATTAAAGTTAAAATAAATCATACAATAAAAGTATATGTTAAATTAATAAAAAAGCAGAATTGTTTAAATATTAAGGATAAGTAGTAGTTCTCTTGATATTTGCTTCTGTTTTAAAGGTACAAATGTAAATTAGCTATCACTGCAAAAAAGTCTTCTAATATTTAAGACTCAGATTATCCTCCGGTTCTCTTGATGGTGTTAAACCTTCAACTGATAGTCTTCAAAACTCATCTTTTGCCCTAATAATTTTCTAAATCTTTCATTTTAAAACTACTCTTTTAATTGTATGTGTTTTAAAATATAAAAAATTAATTTTCATTAGTATTGTGAATAAACAAATTTTTAAATGGAGTACGCCTATATTAACACCATTTATACACTATTCCCATAACTGATCACCAGGCTTTAGGTTAAGAACTAAAAATCCCCATTTATTCACCCATAAAAAAGAACAGATGCATTTATATACAGTAATAGATAAAAAGAAAGACGATGTCAGAAAGGAAAAAGGAGGCAAGAGAGTGGGGTTCCTTTTTCATGTAGGAGAAAGTCTACAACAAGGGCCTGACAATGACCTGAGCGAACAGGAATTCATCTCTGTACCCTGCTTACTGTCTTTGGAGGTAGCTAGATACTGAACTACAAAGAGGTGACTAATACAAAATGCAATTATGTAGAAATGTGTAAATCTGAAAGGTCTCTAACAGATAAAACAAAATCACAAAAGATAAAAAAGGAAAACAGGTTTGATCTCTAGCCTAGAGACCAGGTAAAATTTTTAAGGACTTAGGTAGCATCCAGACAAAGTTACCAATCTCAAGATTCAACTTCGCTCATGCTGAGTATGAGAGGATTTCATAAATTGAATAAAGGAGCATTTTCAAACTGGAGGCCTTGAAACCTCAAAATTGTGTAAAAGAGACAAATGAACATCAGAATGAAATGGGTAACAGAAAAACATTCCTACACAAAAATCCTTAGAAAATCTAAAGTTTAAGGGAGAATAATGGGCTGGGATGCTGCCAGCATCACAGAACATGCTTGCCTAGTGTTTTTGAGGCCCTAGGATTGATGCACTAAAACTATTATTGAAAATAGTATTAAAATACTCTTAATTTTTATCTTTGTAATAAGAAATTAGTGCATCTCTCAATCTTTATTAGAGAAGCTTTTATGTACATTAGACAGAGATTAACACGGATCCTCACAACTGGTCAACAGACAGAGAGTAAAAAAATTATAGATTGTTAAATGAGTGGGGAGTCTATGCTACACCCCATTCCCAAAGGCTTGGGGATCATTGAAGAGTAGGAAGCGACAAGAGCCAGAAGTGGTAAATGTCTGCAATGAAACGTTAGTTGCTGAATATGAAAGGGCCACTGTACATAAGCTGTGACAAGCATAAGACCGGCACAATATCAGGCCATTCAAAATCTCAGCATGGGTATAGAAGGACTTCATGAAGTCCTACCTCTAGCTAAAAAGCTACTGGCTACTGAAGATCTATGAGAGGAGAGAGAACCATATTTCCTCAGGAATCCAGTCCCTGAGGGCTACCACACTGTGGTAGGTGGTCCCACACGCAAGCACACACAGGCAGCAGTACAAGGACTCCATAGATTCAAAAAGACAAACACAACAAATGACAGAACACATGAAGTGAGAACAGAAAAATAGTCATGGGATGGGAAGAAATTGGAGAGGAGAAGATGAAGGGTAGATTTGAACAAAACACATTATATGTACATATGAAATTCTCAATAAAGTTACTTTTTTAAAGGAAAAAAAAAAGCTGACATGTGTGGAAAAATAATTTAACCCATGCAGGAAGATTGCGACTTCAGGATTGGTCAGAGCAACCTCAAGAGCACCTATTTCAGAAAACAAAACGGTTGAACAGGAACCTGATTTGGATCTTTAACGCAGCATTCCATTCCCAACACTGGAGGAAAGAAAGAATCAACAAAGTGTACACTTGGACAAAAATACTATCCTAGAAACCCTGAAAAAGCAGAATCAGAGAGAAACAACTTTGAAATAGATAAAATGACGGAGAAATGAAGAACTGTGCTTCTAATGTGAAGAACGCTATAGCCGCTGCTAGAAACAGAAATAGAGAGGACACCTGAAAGGCTCCAGCCAAACAGACAACTTAAGAACTTCAGCATCTAATATGGAATATATCTGAAGAGAGAAGTGGGAGTATCTGTCCGTAAGATATCATAGGGTAGTGAGACAAGTAAGTTTTGTGTAGCAATTTCCTTCACATGAAAAAGCCGCTCTTGGAAGGAACTCTGTAAGGCACAGTATGCTTTAAGAGGAAACAAAACAACTGGATATTATAAGGGGAGGTGAAATAGTCCGTCCTGAAGGGACGCTCATTAAATTATGCAATAGTGCCAAGAAGTTCCTGAAGCTCACTAGATTCACTAGCCTGCTCTCTCTGTCCTCAAGAACATAATATATACGGACTGCTGAGAGACCCTTCCAGCTGAGATGACAAGAAGGACTCAGATCAACTGAGCTGCCTAGAAGAGATGCTTCATCCCACCACAGAGGCACTTGCTCAACCACGTTCACTGCTGATGTATTTATAATAGACAGAAATTGAAAACAACCTAGATGTCCCTCAACATCTGTGATGAATGAATAAAAAAAATGTGGTACATTTACACAATGGAAGTATTACTGAGCCATTAAAAAACTGAAATCATGAAAGTTGGAGATCAATGGATGAAACTAGAAAAAACATTGTCCTGGGGTAACCCAGAACAAGAAAAGTGGTTTTCACGTATATGTGTATATTAGTTGTTAAGTCTTAGATAAGTGAGCTACAAGCCATATAACCACAGAGGTGAGGCATAGAATCAGAGACTAGATAGAACAGATAGGGCTGTCTAAGAAAGGGAACTAGAATAGATACTCAGAGATGGACAGAGGCAAAAGTGGGGCTGGAACTGAAGGATCAAGCAGGGAGGGGAGCAAGGAGAGGCATAAGGGAGGAAGTACAGGAAGAGACAGCTAAAATTAAAGGCCATTGAGGGTCAGTATAGAAGCCTAATACAGTGGAAGCATCTTAAAATAGATATATGAAGGTACTCTAAATGAAATTGTCGAGTAATGGGTGAGAGAGAGCTCCAGCTAGACATCTCTTGTCATCAAATGAAGCTTCTAGTACCAGGTGAATGGGTTGCATCTAATTGAGTTGTTGGCTAAAAGAGTCTCATGGGAACCTCCAAACCACTGTGGACACTGAGGACGATGTAAGGATCAGTAGTCCTGATGTAGCCAAGGGCTGGGCTGATGTTAGAGGCCCAAGTTACCACCTAACTCCATTTGGCTGTCCATGGTTAATGACTTGGCCTGAATCCATGTCAATGTCTATGGGATGTGCTGCCAATGGGGGCCATATTGATCTGAGTGGCCTCCGTTAGCCCCCTGAGGCCATGATGATGTCCAGACCTGCACTGCTACCAAGGGCCATGTCAAGGTCTGTGGTCCTGCTATACCCAGAGTTTGTGTTGGATATCTGTGGCCTGTGTTACCACCAAAAGGCAAGTGAGTTGATCTATTCTGGTTTATGCTTTAGCCTGAGATTATAGTGATGTCTGGGTTAGGGCTGCCTCTGAGGGCCTTATCTGCATCCATGGTTTCTACTGCAGATGGGTGCAATGTTCATGGTCTCTGCTATGGCCAGAAACCAACAGGAGGCCCATGATCCATGCCTCCTGACTGTAAAGAGAAAGGAAACTGCTTTGGCATCAAAATCAATGTCAAAGGATGAAAAGTTGAGAAAGAGGTAAATTCAAGGCTTCCTAAAGAGCCTCTATGTCACCCAGGACCTGCTTCCCCTCCCCCCACAAAAAAGTAACAGCCTAAACAGGAAGCCATCGAAAAGAACGTTTAGAAAATGTTATAAGGATGCTGAAGTTAGCTTTGCACAACTGATGCATTCTGGTGGAAGTATGGGAAGGAAAAGACTCAGTTCTTTAAGGGGCATACCACTGAGAGTTTGACCATGCTCCACTGAGTATATAGAGAATACAAACTGGACCTGTGTTTTCATTGGTTTGGTTTGGTTTGGTTTGGTTTGGTTTGGTTTGGTTTGGTTTGGTTTGGTTTGGTTTGGTTTGGTTTGGTTTGGTTTGGTTTGGTTTGGTTTGGTTTGGTTTGGTTTTAAGGGGAAAGCTTCATGACATCTGATTTAACAGTGACACAAGATATACAAGCAATGCAAGCAAATAGACAAGAAAATATTTTAAAAGCAAAGAAATACAACTTTATAAAAGCTATCAAAAGACACAATAAATACATTGAGAAGGCACATACATACTGAAAGTACTTGCAAATTTTATATATGTTAAGGAGTTATACATCCAGTATATATATATGTGTGTATGTATATGTATATATGTATGTATATACATATATGTATATATATATGAATGTGTGTGTGTATATACATACACTTACCTAACTATAAAACATCAAAATAAAAAACTAATGTATAATCTATTTTTTTGCAAAAAGCAAGAGATTTAAATTGACATGACCAATTATAAAATGTAAATTCTCAAAAAAGTGTTCAAAATTACTATGATTTTCATGAGAGATACAGAAATCAAAGTCAGAGTGAGGTGTCACCTCACACACATTAGAATAGCAACCATTAAAAGTAAGTTTGGGCAGGGATATATGAACAGCTGGAGGCTCTTGATGACAAGATTCTAACACTGTGGTAAACAGCACAGAAGTTCTTCAAAGCATTAAGAACCACATGTGGTATCACTGGCCTTTAAATCCCAGCACTCAGCTGGCAGAAGCAGACAGATCTCTCTTTCAAGGCCAGACTTGTCTACAGAGCAAGTTCCAGGACAGCCAGGTATATACAGGAAAAACTCTGTCTCTAAAAACCAAAAAGCAAACAAAACAAAATATGAACCAAAAATAACTGGCACATACATAGGATCAGTGTGCTTTAAGGCTATACAGCAAGAAGAATTCAAAGCAGGATCTTGAGAGTGTACTTATATATCATGTTCATGGCAGCATGATTTAGAACAGCCAAGAGATGGAAGCCATCCAATAGCACACAGACATCAACTAATGGACAAATGTTTATAGATATATAATGGGATGTTGAGCAGTTAAAAATGGAAGGAAATTCTGTCAGATATGTCGACATGGATAAACCTTGAAGACCTTATACTAAGTGAAAGAAACCAGTTACAAAGACAAAGGCTAAATAATTTCACTCACATGAGATATGTGGTCAAATTCTAGATACAGAAAGTAAAATAATGGTTATTTAATGACACTGTATTTCATTTCAGAAGGAAGGAAATCTCTGGACATTAATTCTACTGCAATATAAATATATTTTACCAAACTTCACAATGCAAAATTAGTTAAGGTGATATTTATATTAGTTTGCTCTTACCATAATAATATAAGAAAAACATTTGACATTTACTATAACATTTAGAAACCTTGATTGTGTCACAAAAAGTATATGAAGGCTATATGGTTCCCTTTTTATAAAATATCTAAGATTTTCATACTTTTAGGCACTGAAAGAAGACTCACAGTTGTAGAAGTGCAAGGTAAAGAGTCCACTGGATGGCTCTGTAAAAGCACGAATGTAGTTAACCTTACTAAATTATACACTCAAATGGTCACTAGAAATTGTGGCCACTTTATCCTACACACACGACACCAATGGCTTTTGGTATATTTTGTTGTTCTTCTTCTTGTTGCTGCTGCTGCTGTTCCTGTTGTTGTTGTTGTGGGGGCGGGGGCCAGGTACTAAATAGTTCTGGCTGTCCATATGCCTACTAGGTAGCCCAGGCTCACCTTGAAACTCCAACACTCTAGCCTCAGGCTCTTGAGGGTTATGATTACAAGTATGTACCTATCATTTGATCAGTTTTATTTTTAATCAGCAAATGACTCAGATTGAACTAAATCAGACATTTTATACTTCTTGAAGGTTTCTTTTTTAATTGGATATTTTATTTACATTTCAGATGTCATCCCCTTACCCCATTTGCAACCCTCCACCTAGGAACCCCTATCCCATCACCTCTCCTCCTGCTTCTATGAAGATGTGCTCCCATGCACCCCCACTCCCACCACCCCAACCTCAAATTCCCTGCACTTAGTGTCCAGCCTTCATGAGACCAAGGATCTCCTCTTTCACCTATGCCCAACAAGGCCATTCTCCCCTATATATACAGCAGGAACCATTGGTCCCTCCCTATGTGTTCCCAGGTGGGTGGTTTAGACCCTGGAATCTCTGGTTGATTGGTATTATTGCTCTCCTCATGGGGCAGCAAACCCTTTCAGCTCCTTCAGTCTTCTCTCTAACCCCTTCATTGGGAAGTCCAATGGTTAGCTCTGAGCATTCTCCTGTGTACATGTTAGGCTCTGGCAGACCTCTAAAGGGACAGCATTATCAGGCTCCTATCAGCATGCACTTCCTGACATCCACATCAGCATCTACCTTTGGTAACTGCACATGGGATGGACACCCAGGTGGAATGGTGCCCAGACAGCCCCTCCTTCAGTTTCTGTCCCACACTTTGTCTCCATATTTGCTCTCTTGACTATTTTGTTACTCCTTCTAAGAAGGAACAAAGCACCTTAACTTGGTCTTCCTTCTTCATGAGCTTCGTGTGGTCTGTGAATTGAATCTTGGGTATTGCAAGCTTCTGGGCTAATGTCCAATTACCAGTAAGTGAATACCATGTGTATTCTTTTGTGATTGGTTTACCTCACTCAGGGTGATATTTCCTAGTTCCATCTAATTACCTAAAAATTTCTCAAATTCATTGTTTTTAATACTTGAGTAATACTCCATTGTGTAAATGTACCACATTTTTTGTATCCATATCTCTGCTGAAAGACATCTGGGTTCTTTAGAGCTTCTGGCTATTATAAATAAGGCTGCTGTGAACATAGTGAAGCATATGTCCTTGTTATATGTTGGAGCATCTTCTGGGTATATGCCCAGGAGTGGTATAGCTGTGTCTTCAGGTAATGCTATGTCCAATTTTTTGAGGAACCGCCAGACTGATTTACAGAGTGGTTACACCAGCTTGCAATCCCACCAACAATGGACGAGTGTTCCCCTTTCTCCACTTCCTCACCAGCATCTGCTGTCACCTCTGTTTTTGATCTTAGCCATTCTGACTGGTGTGAAGTGGAATCTCAGGGTTGTTTTGATTTGCATATCTCTGATGACTAAGGATGCTGAACATTTCTTTAGGTGCTTCTCGGCCATTCGAGTTTCCTCAGTTGAAAACTCTTAGTTTAGCTCTGTAACTCATTTTTAATAGGGTTATTTGGTTGTCTGGAGTCTAATTTCTTGAGTTCGTTGTACGTATTGGATATTAGCTCTATATTGGATGTGGTATTCGTAAAGATCCTTTCTCAATCTGTTGGTTATCATTTTGTCCTATTGACAGTGTCCTTTGCCTTACAGAAACTTTGCAATTTTATGAAGTCTCATTTCTCAATTCTTGATTTTACAGCATAAGCCATTGGTGTTCTGTTCAGGAACTTTTCCCCTGTGCCCAAGTATTTGAGATTCTTCCTCACGTTCTCTTCTATTAGTTTCAGTGTATTTGGTTTTACGTGGAGGTTCTTTATCCACTTAGACTTGAGCTTTGTACAAGGAGATAAGAATGGACCAATTTGCATTCTACGTGTTGTCCTCCAGTTGAACCAGTACCATTTGTTGAAAATGCAGTCCTTTTCCCACTGGATAGTTTTAGCTCCTTTGTCAAAGATCAAGTGACCATAGGTGTGTGGGTTCATTTCTGGGTCTTCAATTCTATTCCATTGATCTTCCTGCCTGTCTCTGTACCAATACCATACAGTTTTTATCATTATTGCTCTGTAGTATAGCTTGAGGTCAGGGATGGTGATTCCTCCAGAAGTTCTTTTATTGTTGAGAATAGTTTTCCGCTATCCTGGGTTTTTGTTATTCCAAATGAATTTGAGAATTTCCTTTTCTAACTCTGTGAAGAACTGAGTTGGGATTTTAATGGGGATTGCATTGAATCTGTAGATTGCTTTTGGCAAGATGGCCATTTTTACTATATTAATCCTGCCAATCCATGAGCATTGGGAGATCTCTCCATCTTCTGAGATCTTCTTCAATTTCTTTGTTCAGAGACTTGAAGTTCTTGTCATACAGATCTTTAACTTGCTTGTTTAGATTCACATCAAGGTATTTTGTATTATTTGTGACTATTGTGAAGGGTGACATTTCCCTAATTTCTTTTTCAGCCTCTTTATCTTTCATGTAGAGGAAGGCTACTGATTTGTTTGAGTTGATTTTATAACCAGCCACTTTGCTGAAGTTGTTTATCAGGTTTAGGAGTTCTCTGGTGGAAGTTTTGGGGTCACTTAAGTATACTATCAAATCATCTGCAAATAGTGATATTTTGACTTCTTCCTTTCCTATTTGTATCCCTTTGACTTCTTTTTCTTGTCTAAGTGCTCTGGCTAGGATTTCCAGTACTATGTTGAATAGGTAGAGAAAGAGTGGGCAGCCTTGTCTAGTCCCTGATTTTAGTGCAAATGCTTCAAGTTTCTGTCCATTTAGTTTGATGTTGGCTACTGGTTTGGTGTATATTGCTTTTACTATGTTTAGGTAGAGGCCTTGAATTCCTCATCTTTCCAATACTTTTACCATGAAGGGATGTTGAATTTTGTTAAATGCTTTCTCAGCATCTAGTGATATGATCCTGTGGTTTTTTTCTTTGAGTTTGTTCATATAGTGGATTACATTGATGGATTTCCGAATATCGAACCATCCCTGCATTCCTGGTATAAAGCCTACTTGATCGTGATGGATGATTATTTTGATGTGTTCTTGGATTAAGTTTTCGGGACTTTATTGAGTATTTTTGCATCAATATTCATAAGGGATATTGGTCTGAAGTCCTCTTTCTTTGTTGAGTCTTTGTGGGGTTTAGGTATGAGCGTGATTGTAGCTTCATAGAACGAATTGGGTAGTGTTCCTTCTGTTTCTATTTTGTGGAATAGTTTGAAGAGAATTGGAATTAGGTCTTCCTTGAAGGTCTGATAGAATTCTGCACTAAAACCATCTGGTTCCGGGCTGTTTTTGGTGGGGAGACTTTTAGTGACTGCTGCTATTTCTTTAGGGGTTTTGGGACTGTTTAGCTAGTTTATCTGCTCCTGATTTAACTTTGGTACCTGGTATCTGTCTAGAAAATTGCCCATTTCATCCAGATTTTCCAATTTTGTTGAGTATAGGCTTTTGTAGTAGGATCGGATGATTTTTTTTAATTTACTCAGTTTCTGTTGTTATGTCTACCTTATCATTTCTAATTTTATTAACTTGGATACTGTCTCTGTTCCCTCTGGATAGTCTGGCTAAAGGTTTATCTATCTTGTTGATTTTCTCAAAAAACTAGCTCTTGCTTTTGTTGATCCTTTGTATAGTTCTTTGTTTCTACTTGGTTGATTTCAGCCTCGAGTTTGATTATCTCCTGCCACCTACTCCTCCTGGGTGTATTTGCTTTTTCTGTTCTAGAGCTTTCAGGTGTGTTGTCAAGTTGCTAGTGTATGCTCGCTCCAGTTTCTTTTTGTAGACACTTAGGGCTATGAGTTTTCCCCTTAGCACTGCTTTCATTGTGTCCAATAAGTTTTGTTATGACAAGCTTTCATTTTCATTAAATTCCAAAAAGTCTTTAGTTTCTTTATTTCTTCCTTGACCAAGCCATCATTGAGTAGAGCGTTGTTCAGTTTCCACGTGTATGTGGGCTTTCCATTGTTTTTTGTTGTTAGTGAAGACCAGCCTTAGTCCATGGTAATCTGATAAAATGCAAGGGATTATTTCAATATTTTTGTATCTGTTGAGGCCTGCTCTGTGACCAATTATATGGTCTGTTTTGGAGAAGGTACCATGAGGTGCTGAGAAAAAGGTATATTCTTATGTTTTAGGACGAAATGTTCTATATATATCTATTAAATCTATTTGGTTCATAACTTCCATTAATTCCTCTTTGTCTCTGTTTAGTTTCTGTTTCCATGATCTGTTCATTGCTGTCAGTGTGGTGTTGAAATCCCCCACTATTATTGTGTGAGGTGCAATGTGTGCTGAGTTTTAGTAAGTTTCTTTTATGAACATGGGTGTCCTTGCATTTGGACCATAGATGTTCAGAATTGAGTTCATCTTGGTAGATTTTTCCTTTTGACAAGTACGAAGTGTCCTTCCTTATCTATTTTTGATCATTTTTGGTTGAAAGTCGAATTTATTTGATATTAGAATAGCTACTCCAGCTTGTTTCTTGGGACCATTTGCTTGGAAAATTGTTGTCCAGCCCTTTACTCTGAGGTAGTATCTGTCTCTGTCATTGAGGTGCGTTTCCTGTATGCAGCAAAATTCTGGGTCCTGTTTACATATCTAGTCTGTTAGTCTGTCTTTTTATTGGGGAATTGCAACCATTGATGTTAAGAGATATTAAGGAAAAGTGATTGTTTCTGTTGTTTTAATTATTAGAGGTGCAATTATGTTTGTGTAGCTATATTTTGGGGGGGGGATGTTGGAAGATTACTTTCTTACTTTCTCTCCTTGTGTTAAGAGTTTTCCATCTATTATCCTTTGAAGTGCTGGATTTGTGGGAAGATAGTGTGTAAATTTGATTTTGTCATGGAATATCTTGGTTTCTCCATCTACAGCGATTAAGAGTTTTGCTGGGTACAGTAGTCTGGTCTGGCATTTGTGTTCCCTTAGGGTCTGTATGATATCACTCCAGGATCTTCTGGCTTTTATAGTCTCTGGTGAGAAGTCTGGTGTAATTCTTATAAGTCTGCCTTTATATGTTACTTGACCTTTTTCCCTTACTGCTTTTGAGCAGCTAGGGCACCAAGATATTGTCCAAACAATAGAACACTCAAGTAGCAATTTTTACAGTCTATCAACTCAGGACGGTATGAACACTAACAGACATATCATCAATGAGATTAAGAAGAGAAAGAGGAAAGAAGAATGGAGCAGAAACACAAGCTGAGTTGGTCACCTGCTGAAGCCCAAACTCTGAAAAGCAGCACCTGAGAACTTACTCTTACCAATCTAGTCCAAGCAGCCATGAAATAAATGATCAGTAAAGCCAGGAAACCCTGGGATGGAAGCAGGAAGGAATTGTTAACCCAAAAGACTATAATTTACATATTTCATTAAAACAACAACAGAATCATAAGACATGCAAATAAGCATTCAAGAATCATCTACATACAGGAGAAGGAGCAGAAATAGCTGTGAAATGGTGACAGAGACACACAGCATATTTAAAACAACCAAAATAAATAAAAATATACATAATCAAGTAAGGACAGAAAAAGTATGATAATAAAAGTAATATCAAGTGACCGACCAGTGACTTGTCCAGCCCCCACCTCTCCCTTACAACTCCCCCACCCCCACCCCAACACTTCCCAGAGGGCCAGACATCAGAGGCTGGAGAACCCAGAGATCAATGCTAGAACCAGAAATTGGGGGGAAAAAGTCAATGAAATTATGTCTAATGATATTCTGCTATTCTCATAGATTGGCATCAAGCTCAATTGTCTTCACCCAGCCATTGATGGAAATAGATGCAGAGACCCAGAGTCAACATTAAGCTGAACTTGGGGAATCATACAGGAGAGAAGGAGAAGGCATGTAGGAGCCAGAGGGGTCAAGGTCATCACAAGAAAACCCACAGATTCAACTAACCTGGGCCTATAAGGGCTCACAGAAGCTGAACAGCCAATAAGAGAGGCTGCAAGGATCTGACCTAGGCCCTTAAGCACATATGGTATAGATGAGTAGTTTGGTCTTCTTGTGGGACTCCTAACAGTAGGAGCAGGAGTTGTCTCTGACTCTGTTGCCTGCCTTTATGACCCTTTACCCCTACTGGGTTGCTTTGTCTAGCTTTAATTTGATATTCAGATTGTCTATCAATTTATTGCATTTGGATCTTACATATTTTCTTAGGTCTTTTTCTTTTAACTTCAGGGCTTAGCAAACTTACTATAAAGTTTTGTTGAAACATGAAAATAAACAAATGAATACAAGTGTCATCTAAAAATAAAATAGTTAAAATATCTAGTCAAATTCTGAAGTTAGAAAAGCATAGTAAACTTAAATAAATTTAATAGAGGAGTTTAGCATAAGATATTAGCTGACAAGAATAAAGACAACCATCTTGAAGATAAAGATTAAAGAGAAAAAAATATCAGCCTTAGAAAGGTATTGGACAGGGACTACCAAAAATGAGAAAAAAATTTGATGTTTGGAGAAATAACGGATAAAAACAGCCCATCCATAATAAAGAGCCTGTAAATGTCTGAAGACCTCAACAAACTTCATGTGTCACAAGTGCAGAGAGATCCATGTGCTCCTCCAAGCAAAAATGATGAACACCAAAGACACAGGGAGAATCTCGAAAATGAGGCAACACTTAGAATTACCTAAATATGATTAACAAGTGAATTCTAATTATAAAAAAGACACGAGGCTAATATAGTAAATGTATTTAAAGAAAAACTCATGTCAAACCCAGAATCCTATATTTAATAAATCCACCATCTGAAAATGAATGATTTTAGCCAAAAGAAAAAGAAGGCTCAAGCTCTCTTTCTCCTTTGGAAACACTGAAAGACAAGTAGAAGGATCCAGAGTGTAATTGAGATCTGAAAATACTGACTAAAGCCAGAAAGGCAAACAGAAATGGGAGCAATGAATCAATAGATTTACTGGGTTTGCATTTGACTTTCTACACATCCACTCAAGTAAGGTGATCTTAAGGCTAGGAACTGCTAAAGCAGTGGTAGTATTAAAGTGGTAATAGGTGCTATTCACAACAAGAAGTCATGTTTCTGGTTCATTAGGGTATAAAACAGGACTTACCCAAAGACTAGTACAAACTCCCCATCTTAACTTGTCTAGGGACACTCAAGGAAGTGATGCAAGTCAACTTTCCCTAATTGCAATTGAAAGTACAACCAGGAAAGGTGTGAAATATCACTTATGAAAATCAACAAGATGAAATACTGCTGCTAGAAACAAAGGGTTACAAATCTAAGTATGCAACAGAACACTCAAGGAGTAGGAGCGAAAGCCATGGGATATCATTTGGGATACTAGGCAACTTTAAACCCATCCACACAGGAGAATTTAGGAATCAGCCAGCACTCTCATAGCACCCTAGCAGCTCAGAAAAGCCCCTGACCCATTGTTCCTCTAGCTGACCCTTGAACATGGCACTAGTGTGATGAAAGAGGAAAAGCAAAAAAGAAGGCCTGAGCATAGAGCTGACCCACAGACTAAGGAACAGGTTTGGGGATGTAACTGGGTGTTTGTTTTAATTTTTAGTTCTAACTCTTAGCATTCAAGAAAAGTCCTGTTATTACATTCTCCCATCCCTAATTTGTTCTTTTGTGGGGTTGGTTGGTTTGTTTGTTAAGACAAAATTCCATTCTGTACTCCAGGCTGGTCTACTGCTTACCATGAAGTAAATTGCCTCACTCTCTTTATGCTAGAACCACAAGTTGGACCACTACACTCATCCAACTGAACATAAGTTAAATAACAGAGATTTCAGTGGCAATACATACCGAGGAATATGGCCTTTGTAGACTGATTGCAAAAATAACGAAAAAAAACAACTATTTCAAAAATTAACAAAAAGCAAATCGTTAAGCAGGGGCAGAAACTTATTTCAAGTGCTACCAGTTACCATGGCAAATGCTTGACTTTCAGCAACAAAGCCTAAGACACAAAAAGGAACAAGAGAGCATGACTCTGTCAAAAGGAACAAGATACTGAGACATCCATCACACCTGAGGAATTCCACATGCTATACTGCCAGGCAGTAATATTAAAACAAGTGTCATAGAGATCACCAAGAGCAAAAGGAAAGTATAGACAAAGAAAAAATGTAATTTTGCATATATAAACCACAAGAATATAAATAAATAGAAGGCATTAAAAATAATCAAAAAGAAATTTGTGTGTGTGTGTGTGTGTGTGTGTGTGTGTGTGTGTGTGTATACTGAACTGAAAATTTTACCAAAAGGTAAGAGCAAACTGAGTAGGCTTTCATGGTTAAAATGCAATTCAGACAACAATAACATAGAGTTTATATAAGTCACCTATGTGCTTCAGGAATGAGGAAATATTTTCTGAACTACACATTCACCTTTACCACAATCAAGTCCATGTGAATATTGCAAATATTTTAAATGAATCTAGCTGATAAAAAACTAAACTAAGCAAATAAATAGCACAGATACATAAGAAACATTTTAAAAATCAAGACAACATAATTTTCCCAAAATTTATTAGCACAATGGCACCAACTGAGAGTGAATTAGATAAAATCCCTGGCAGAAAACTCCAAAGAATTAATAAAGTATGGCAAAAAGAGAAAAGAAAGGAAAAGAAAAGATCCCCTGACTAAGAACACAAAAGTGCTGAATGGAATGAGGAAAACAACTCTAATGGAAAAGAGGAATTCAACTAAAAGAAATGATAAATGAAAACCAATATGAAATCCTGGAAATGAAATTCTCCCTGTAGAGTTTCACAAGAAGAATGGATCAAGAGACAGGAGAGAGTATCTGAAAACATGTCAGTTGAACTGGAGCAACATACAAGGAGAAAAATAAAAAATAAGAGAATATATCTGTGGGAATTCTAAGACATACAGTTTATTCTAAAGAGGCCAATCCTATGGATAACAGGCATGGGGGGAGGGGATCTCATTCTACAGCCACAGAAAATATCTTTTAAAATAATTCTAACAGAAAATATCCCATTTAGGAAAGGAGATGGCAATGTATATACAGGGGATATTCGATATTACAGACACAATATCAGAAAAAGAACTGTATAATTAAAAAAGCATGTATAATTAAAACATTAAATAAAATATGTAAATCATATTAAAAACAGAAAGACAAAAAAGTAAAAGTTCATGTAAAGTTAAGCTCATCAAAATAACAGCAGGTTATTGGAATAAAACTTTACAAGACAGAAAGATCTGGAGAGACATATGTCAAGTCCTAAAAGAAACCATTAGCTCAGAGATACCTAAGAACACTATCTTTCATAAGGAAAATGAAAACTTTCTTTAAAATGTTTCATTACATTGAAAACTAAAAATACTAGACAGATTTCTAGATGTGTGTGACTTAACAACTTAAACTGAGATGAGACAATTTAATCAGATCTATACAAAATGGTAATTAACAATCTTTCAACTAAAAAGAAAAAAAGTCCAGGCCCACAAAGATTCTCTAGTAAATTTTATCAGAACTTCAAAGAAAAACAATACCAATATTTCTCAAAAATATTTCATAAAATAAGAGAAATGGAAATACCAACAGACCCTTTCTACAAAGCTAGTCCTTATTCTCATACCAAGAGCAGATGAAAATAATGAAAAAATTACAGACCAATATCCCCAAAGAGCTTAGAAATAAAAATTATCAATAAAATACTTTCAAACCAAATTCAGAACACGTCAAAAAAGATCATTTACCCTGATCAGGTTGGGTTTACTGTAGAGAGGCAGCGATGGTTCAAAATATATAAATCAGTAAAGGCTATTAATTACATAAATTAACACAAGACAAAATCATATAATCATTCATCCAACACCCACTCATGATAAAGACCTAAAGAAACGTTGAATAGAAACATATTTCAACAAATCAACACTGTATATGACAAACCAACAGCCAATATTATGTTAAATGAAAAAACACTCAAAGAATTTTCGTTAAAATGAGGAACAAAACAAGTCATTATACTCATTTTATAATTCCAGAACTTTGAAATTATTCTACATTAAATAATTTCTACATGAAAGCAGAGTTTTCATAAGACATTGACAACTGATGTTTCTAATTCAAATTAAATTGGCATAGGTTAGTCTGATAAATGCAATTTTTATAACAACCAAAAAGAAAATATTAATAGGCATATATATACACACACACGCACACACACACAAATGAAACAAAATGTACACTACACTATAAAAAAAAAACAACTAAATACAAAGAAGTAATGAGGGACAGACAGATTACCATACATTCACAATAGAGGTAATGAGGTACAGACCCAAAGACATTCATAAAAAATTATAAAAAAATCGCAAAAGTTAATTTTTCTTGTCACTCTACTCTTAAAATAATTGAATTAAACTCTCCACTCAAAACAAACACATGAAAAGGGTGGATAAATAAAACATTATGTTATGTTATACTATATTATATTATATAAATTATCTACACAAGATTCACTTTGGATCCAAAGATGTAAGTAGAAAATAAAAGGAAGAGACATGTGTACTGTGCAAACAGATCAAAGAGCAGAGGAGGACAGGGTTTGGTGAGAAATACACACTAAAAGAAAACTGAGGAGGTCGTGGAGACAAACAAGAAAACTGAAAATATATGCATTATATATGTTTCATCTTTCTTCTTCCCTTTAATGAAACCTGGCCTTTTTTCTAGAAATGGAAAGACTGATTCTAAAATTCATGTGCAAATAGAAGACACGGAGTATAGCCAACTTTGGAGGAAAAAAAAACACATCCAATATTTCAAATTAGCTACAAGTTTCTAGTAATCAAAGTAGTATGGCAAAGATGTGACAGTAGATATATAATCAAAGGAACAGAAATGATTTCCAGAAATAAACTCATATTTATATTAAATAGCATTTAACAAGGATGCCAAGATATTTAGAGGTATAGTGGGTAAAAGGCAATCAATTATTCTTTTGTAGGCCTTGTCTTCTTTTGTTTTGTTTTGCTTTGTTTTGTTTTGTAGTAATCGGGAACTGAAAGATTTCAGTGAATAAAGTTGAACCTGTATCTCACACTACATTAAAAAGTTATCAAAACATGACTAATTTTCTCTTATGCAGAATCTAGAGTTAGGGTATGTATGTGTGCACTCCTGCATGTGCACAGAGAAAATATTTATTTTGGGTGTATATGTACTGTGGTGTGTGTGTGTGTGTGTGTGTGTGCAGAGAAAATATTTATTTTGGGGAAATAAGGGGACCAGCCAATTGGAGTGGATAAGATATTGACGTGAAGGGGCAAAAAAAATATTAAATCATAAACGTACATAATATACTAAGCTATGAAAATGTCAGCAGATAGGATCCAGTCCTATGATCTTTGATTATAAACTGGTTTCTTATACCATCGAAAAAATTTAGCAATAATGAAAATTAAAGTAGACAAGTGTCATAGAAAATGAGAAACTCCTCGTGTTTAAAGGAACAGCATTAGCTCATAGCAGTGTGAACAGACAGGCCTAGCTGTTGGAGAATCTGAAGCAGAATTATATTATCTCAGTAGCAAAGAATCAAACTGTCACAATATAGCACGATCACTTTTGTTGTTGTTACTATACTTACTATAAAAAACCAAAAATCAAGGCAGTAAAAATCAGTCCAAAAACCTCCAGAAAATAGTGTCAAATTCTATATCTGGTCAGGGACTTCTATCCCGTGCATTTGCATAGACAATTCTACAAAGATATGCAAATGACCAGTAACACATGGAAACATGCTCACATCATTATCACGATGCAGATTAAAATCGGAGTGAGAACTGGGGATACAGCTCAGTGGTAGAACATTTACTTATCATGCACAGGGCTCTAGGTTCAATCCCCATTACTACAAAAACAAAATAAGGCCCAAAAATGCACATACAATGAGATACCATTTGACAACTGTCAAGGGGTTAGCTACAGTCAAAAAGGTAGACAATATTGTAAACAAAGATATTTAGAAATAAAAAAGAGCCCAAAAAACTGATACATAGCTACTTAGAACAGAACGAGGCAACTGACTCAAAGGCTTAAAAGCAGTTATCATACAACCTAAAAATATCACTATAACTTGGCCCAAGAAAAATAAAAATAACTATGTACATATGAGAGAAAATTAGTCTCTCTTCCTTGCCTACGGTAGGGTTTATGGCTGAGACGAATGCACAAATTAATAAGAGCCAAGCAAAAGCATTTACAAGATTATATAATACTACATTTATGCCTGGTAGAATAAAAATTCTCTCAAAATTAAATTCTAAATTAAACATGGTACCATTTGTTTCTTAATGTGATTTACTAACAAAACTGTTGTTAGTATTATACCTTAGTGAAGGAATATAAAAAAGCTTCATTTCGTGACTTACCAAAAAACAAAGAAATAGACTTTATTATTTAAATTACAAAAATACAATGCCTCAAGTCACAAAAATAAGTTTATAAACAAACCCATACACAAATTTTAAAAGAAAAAATGAATCTCAAATAAACAAATTATTAAGTCTGATGAGGGTTTTTGTTTTTGTTTTGTTTGTTTGTTTTTGTTTGTTTGGGGAGACAGGTTTTCTCTGTGTAGCCCTGGCTGTCCTGGAACTTACTCTGTAGACCAGGCTGGCCTCAAACTCAGAAATCCACCTGCCTCTGCCTCCCAAGTGCTGGGATTAAAGGTGTGCGCAGCCACTGCCCAGCATGATGAGGTATTTTAAAACCAATAACATTAAGGAAGGAAATAAGATTGAGATTCTTATCAATTCACACAATTTTAAAGTCCAATTAATTATATTCAAGGGACAAAAATGAAAAATGTTGTCTAACAAAAAGCAAGAGCAAACCAGAGAACTGATCATTTAAATGACACAAAAATTTCAAACAATAACTAAATAATCAAGTAATTATGATTGAGCACAAGGCAGCATCACTTAACCTTATAGAACCATCAAGTTATCAAAGGTTGAACTTTACAAGAAAATAATAAAAAATAAAGCAAACATATCAAGATTCAACTACCCCAATGACTCATTGGTTAACGAAGTCATTGAGCTATATCAAATATGTGCACTTGAGAGATTCACATTCCAGTTTATCCCTCTCCGCTGATGAATATTCATGCATAAGTCTGCACACTTACACAAACGTACAAATATATACATACACACAAATACTCATATAAGATATACATGATGGACATATGCATACATGCACTGAGGTGTTCCTTCCTCATGCACACTTAAAGACTTTCATTCTCACTGGCCTTATTTGCTTCTACCCCTTTCAATAAAATATATGATAAAGAGAAACTTGAAATTTAATGGGAAAATAAATTAACAAAAACTTGCAGACAAAGAAAATATGACAGAAAGATGTTGCATTGATAAATGATGCTCAAAATGGATGGAAGGACAGTATAAAATATTAAAAAGAGTTTTATCTTCTAATAAAACTTGACTCTTCCCCTAAATCCAAAGAAAACATCATCATAGAACCATAGGTATTTTTAACTGTTTTGTGGGGGTTTTTTACACATTGATTTTAAAGGAAGTAGAAAAGAGTCTCCAAAATTTATTACAATGAATTCTAGCCCCATTTTTAAAAGTAAGCCTTAATTTAAAAAAAAAACCAAACCAATGGTTCTAAGTATATTTTTCAAAACATACTTTATTTCAAAAGCAATAGCCTTTATTTTTTAATGATTACATTTTAGGATAACTATTTGAAGTCAGTTTCCTGCTTTGCAACATCAATATTTAAAAAGCTATGGGTCTTAAGTGAAAGAATATAAATTAATGCTGGTCCCTACTGGTGGATCTGAATAGATAACTTGTTATTTAAGGAAAGAACATATATTCAGCTTCCTGTAAGAAGCCGGACCCAGAGCAGCAGCACGGACTCAGTTCCGTCCTGTACCTTTACTCTTGCGTCCACACTCTGTTTTTCATTTCTCCAGTATGCTTCCTGGTTCTTCAGTGTCTCCAGGTCATTTAGCAGGTCAGCGCAGCGTGTACATAATCTCTCATTTTCCTCCTCCAGGTTTTTTATAAGCAATCTGTCTTGCTCTTCTTTACTCTGCACGCACTCCTTGGCGTCCTGTAGAACAGTACCACAAGGGCCGATAAACACGAAATAAAAAAGGTGAGAACTAATCAGCAAATGTAAACTGTGCAGTTTCACCCTGCTGCAGCTTCGTCCATATTTGATGGCCAAGGTCACCTGTGTACTTTATCGGCCCTCTTTTCATGCAGGTGCATGGGTCATATTTTTTCACTGGATGACAGCTTTGATGAGTACACATTTGCAAAGAGCCCATTAATTGATCAAGCTGCCTTTGATGCTGTCCCCAGCTATTTTTGAGACCCACACAGACATATCCTCCCAGACCTGGGTTTTATCAATTAATAATGCCAGTCCCATCAGAATCTAATTACAAGAAGCCACATATTCACACTCCTACTTTCTTAGCTCCATTTCCATCATTAACTATTTATCTGTAAGTTATAAAGCTCCGAGACTTAGCTTTAAAGCATCTTTATCAGAGTTTTTGCATGTGAGAAAACTGGTATAGCAAGGCCTAAGGCAATTTTCTGGCAAGCTTGTCACTTTCTGTGCCACAGGGGCTAGCAAAGCTTCAAGGCGGACTTCAAAGCAAAGGTAACTGTGAAGCCATGCACAAGTCAACACACCTTAACTTCTTGGCTTTTATCTTTAAATTTCTTCTGCAAATCACTGAATTCTTTCCTCAAGAAAGCATTTTCTTCATCAACCAGAGTCTTCAGTTTTATAAGGTCATGTATTTCTTGTTTTAGTACAGATGCGGTCTATAGAAAAGATTTAAACCGATTGTAAGCTGGAATGTCTAAGAAAAAAAACAACTTATTTCATAAGCTTTACATCTTAGTTGTCAATGATAGGGCCAACTAGCTTTCACAGTCAAGCCCAGCACCACAGTGCTCAGTCTAGCACCAAATCCATGGACTCTCCCCTGAAATGTGCCATTATTAGTATAAGATGAAAAACACATTAAAAACTTTATAGTAAATACTAAACATACACCAAAAACAAGTATTTAAGTTTACAGAAAGAGAAAACATTCCAAAATTTTATCTAAAAATCTAATAAGGAAAACATATATAGCTAAAGTAAGATATAATTATTCTTTTGCTGAGTAATATTTAGAAAACAGCTCTAGAAAAACAACAGTGGTTTTGTGAGTGGAACAATCATTTCAAAAATAAAATGGGCAAAGTTGGGTACCAAAGCATTTTGTTCTGCAGACAGAATACTAAGATTATAGTAATTTTACCTAATATTTCTCACACTAGCTAGATGTTTACTCTAACCCTAATTAGTGAAAAGAAGATTACACTTCAATTCTTAGCTTCTGTTTATAACTTTTCACTCAAGACACCGCATCCTTTCTCCTTTAACTCTGCCTCTCTGTGACACTGTATAAGACAGCGTCAGCCCTCACATTGTCCTGGAAACCAATTTCAGATCTGTAACATTCTGGAAGACACTTCTGCTGGACTTTCTGCTGACACTTGAAACCAGCATTCAGTAAGAAAAAAACCACACCCTGCTACTATTCCCTGCCTAGCTTTCTCTGACTTCCTCACCATCTCCATTCTTCCTCTTAGCTCAAGCACTTGCCCTCTGGCCTCATGCTTATTTGAATCCTGCGAGATGTCAGCAAGATGTCCAACGGTGTCAGCATTTGTCTGCAACCAAGAAGCAAATATGACGAAGACAACAACAACAAATACTGGGATTTTGTTGTTGATGTCAGTCATTTATTTATTTGTTTACTTGGTTGGTTGTCTTAGAGTATCACTCTGTAGTCCTAGCTGTCATGGAACTTACTACCTAGGCCAGGGTGGGCTCAAGTTCATGGTCATCATCTTTCCTCAGCCTTCCAATAGTAGAGATTAAAGGTCTATGCCACTGTATCTGGCTTTGTTTTTCTTTTAAATAAAAACTTTAATAGAAACTAACCTTCATGTTATCTCTGTATAACACAGATACTCAGATCTCTGAATATCTAGTTATCGCATATTTCAGTGTCTATGCCTTATTAAGTCCTCTCCAAATGGCTGGAGGTTATGGATGAAAACTAAAGCAAGATTCAAGATTCAAAGGTAAAATGAATGGCAATTAAATGTGAGGAATGAGGTAAAGATAGAACTTGTCCTCCACTGGGGAAGGGAATTGTATTGTTAAATGTTGGTTCTATTTTACTTCTATTAGAAGATTTTAGATACTGAATACACCTTAAACTAATGTGCGAAATTGGGTTAAAATGAGGAAAAAGATAAAATCAGAAGCACTCTACACACCAACCCAAATAAATTCTGCAATATCGCCATCGTCTTTGACTTCCCTATGTCTTCATCCTCTAACCTCCACAACCAGGCCAGAGGAACAGCTATACTGCAAGGACATATCCTGTTTGTTTTGTTTTATTTTTTTCTTTATAGTTTAAAGAAATAATATATTTATTTAATATGTTATATAGTCTGCCTTATTTTTTAACATGTTTTATATTAAATCATACTATACATATTCTGTGTCTTGCTATTTTTGCTCAATATGTTCTCCCAAATCCATCCATGTAGATAGCTATAGTTGTAATCTAATTACTCTGGTGGAAAACATGGTTCCATTATGAACACACTGTGATATATCCACTTTGTCTCACTATATGGTTCAGTTTTAATGGAAAGATGAACACAGACAATGCAGTTATAACACTCTTAATCATGTCTCCAGATACAAATGAGTGAATACTACTTTTTAAGTAGAGGTTTTTCAAACTATCAAGTTGTGTGTGACTATCCTCTGAGCCCAGGAACTGCCAGCTTGGAGTGGTCAACTGAGCCTGCTTGTGACATGACTATCCCTGCTGGGCTTGCTGACTGCCCCACCCTCCCTCTGGAGGTTTGAAGAGGATCATGAGGCCTTTCTCTTATGTACAACTCTGCCTTAATTGCACATGGCCTCAGGGAGAGCCAAGTATATAGGCCAGGGAAATCTAGGAGAGGGAATTCCATCTGTATGGCCATAAAAAAAAACACTGTGTCTGCTAGGTAAAATCTTTGCAGGTACAGTCTTCTGGGGAGGAATACCCACACCCCTGTAAGTAACCACTCACTTTGTCTATAAAAAAACCCAAAGGACTCACTGGCTCCCCAGAATAAACTTTGTTTGGTAGAACCCTGCCTTAATTTATCACTGGAACTTTGGGAGGTGGAATGAACATTGCTTATGGCTCCCCTAGGAAGGAATTGTAGTGGCAAGAGTACAATCTAAGACTTGATCATTAGATCAACTTAGTCATCAAACCAAGTATTTTGGAGAAAATGAAACAAAATAGAACATACCAAAAGATAGGCACAAATTCTAATAGAAAACCCATATCCACAAGAACTATACATTCAAAGATGATAAGCTTTAAATATCTTCAGAAATAAAAACATCTATAGGCCTATCCTTCAAAAGGAGTAATAGAATCCTTCATCTATTCTGGAATCGGTTCAAACCCTAAAATGGGATGCATACCAAGGATTTCTCTTGGCAGAGAGCTAAACACTACCAGGTACTAACAACATGAAGGACATGAGGGGCAAGCTCATCTGTGAGAAACTTCCTATTTAAAGTTTGGCATTTGTATGAGTTAGTAAGATTTAAAAGCAGAGACAGAATTCATAAATAAAAACACAAAGGTTGGTTATTGTCTAGCTCAAACTATCACATTCTGATAATAGGTTGGGCATGTGATATTCTATTGCATAATCATTACAGAAGGTTCATAAACTCTACAACTTTTATAATTCTGAAATATTAAAAATATTTCCCAATGAAAAATTCTAATTTAAATAAGAAGTACAGGTATATGCAGCTACAATCAATTTTTAAATTTTGCTTTATGAAACTTTTGCAGCCAATCTTTCTAGGTACAGTAAATTTCTAATAGTCTGACATCGGTTCCTACTAAAATAGCAAACAGAACTCAGAGGAACCATAAAGCATAAAGGGCAACAAGGCAAAGTATGTCTGAAACAAATAATTTATTATAGACAAGCCAAGAAATGAATAATTTAAGTCATGGTCAGGAGAAGCCTATAGAGTAAGTATGGATTAGGAACAGCATACAGCCTAAAACCCTACTAGGCAGTGCTGGAGTACAGTTAATTTACTATTAACTAAAAACCTCTTTCAAAATGAAAGCAAGAGCTTTAATAACACGCAGAAAGTGATGAAACCACTACAACTAGCACAGTGATAAAGACTAGAGGGGGAGGGGTAAGGAAACTAAACACAACTGAAAACCAACATTCCATTCTCTGCACTTCCTAGAAGGCAGGAAGAGAGGTACAGTGCTATGGAGCAGTCAGCACTTGACTAACTGTAGTATGCTTGCTTATCAGAAGGCATGTTGTTTCCTATAATAAAGAAGAGGGTCTCACAGCATAATTCATTTCATAATTAGTAGTGACAAGCTACACTCAGCTGGTGGATTCTTTGCTAGGGGAGCTTCCCTTCTTTTGCCTTCATAGCAGGTAAACAAATTAATGCTCCCAATACTGAGAAAGCTGAGCGCTCCCAACACTGAGAGCTGAGAGCTCCCAAAACTAAAGAGAGCTACACTTTTAGGTTTTATAAGTTTTCCTCTGAGTTGAACTAAGGAACATTCCATTCACTTGTAACAATCTTACCAATAGAAACTGTGTGGCAGTTTTTATTATCAATTATATATGTGATAACATTAGATTTCACTTCTGTGAACATTATTTATAAAAGCTAAAATATGCAGCCTAACATTCTATCAATCTGGCTAGACATACAATAAAGACTTGAAATCAGGGAAATGTCATTCTAATTGCTACTGTATTTCACAAACTATAACTCCTGGTGGGAAAAGTTACTTAATATTATTTAATGCAACAACAAAAAATTAACAGAGGGTCTTCCCAGTTCTAGTCAAGCATCGAAGGATTTCTAAAGCTCTATTTCCATCCACACAAAAAAACAGCCTAAACAAAATGAAAATTCACAATTCTTAGATTCATCTGAGAACTGAGGTCTCTGGACAAATCAGTATTTTTCCAAAATGAGGAGACAGAGAAGAAACACAGACAAAATCGACTTCTGAGAATAGAAGACCAGAGCAAGAGCTCCACAGGAGCCAGCAGGAGGCAGAAGAGCCTTGTCAGTCTAAAAGTAATTACTGAAGACTGTTGTAAAGTTTGAGATTCCAAAGCTCCAGGATGGCGCAGATATGGATGGGGAGGAGGGACGCTTACATTCATGCATTTTCCCTAATGCCAGAGGTTGATTATAGAATAGTTCATTCTGGTGCCAGTAAAGAAAGGAAACACATCAAGTTTTTTAGAAGGCTTGTGACACAAAAAAATAAATAAATAAATAAATCATAAAATATTCTTTTCTATTTAATTAAACAATTTTTTGCAAGAAACTGAACTCATAGAATTCATATTTGCTAGGCCAAAACAGAGTTGGCCAGTGAATTGTCTTTAGTAAAGATAAGTGGGAAAATATAAGGTCATTTATGAAAGCAAATGTAGTTTTAACAATATATGTTAGTCCTGATTATCAACTTGATTGAATGGAGAGGTATCCAGGAAGTGAGTAGAGCATACATTGGTAAAGCAATGTCTATGAAGGCATTTCAAGTTAGGGGATCCACCCTGAAGGTGGGTGGAGCGGTTCCGGATTCTGGAGACCCAGATGGAATCATTCTCTCTCTCGCCCTCCTGGCCACCACAAGGTGATCTGTGTGTCTTTCGCATCTTCTTTGCTAAAATGGGCCAAAATTTCCAAAACTGAACCAAGGTGAATATTTCCACCCATAAGATGTTCTAGTTAAGTATTTGTCAGAGTAACCAGAAAGTTTATAGAAAATAGGTTCTAGGAATAGAATCATTTCTGTGGCCATGTGGCAGAACTGTTTGGAACTAGTATGTGGGAGAAATGTGGAAAAGTGTGGAGACATGAACTATGAAACTTACACACTAGCCGGGCTGTGGTGGCGCATGCCTTTAATCCCAGCACTTGGGAGGCAGAGGCAGGCAGGTTTCTGCATTTGAGGGCAGCCTGGTCTACAGAGTGAGTTCCGGGACAGCCAGGGCTACACAGAGAAACCCTGTCTCAAAAAAACAAAAAACAAAAACAAAGACAAAAAGAAAAGAAACTTACACGCTGTACTTAGAAGACAGATTAGAGATGTAGACTTTCCTATAAAAGTTCCTTCCTACATTAAATCACTCTATCCTATAGGACAGCTCCTAAAGACAGAAGATAAACAGCTCGGAGTAACTCTGCAATGTCGATCTTTAAAAAGCCAAGTTTCAGAGAAGACTCTCAGACAAGCCAGGCTGCAAAGAAGAAGCAGAGATCAACAGAGCAGCCTGGGAGAAGTGGAAATATCAGCCAGGCTGACTAAAAGAGGCTCAGACCAACTGAGCCACCTGAAAAGAACACTAATTTCTACTGCGCTGCCTGCACAATGTGCAATGTTTTCCAGTGTCTAGCTTTTGTGCACTATCACTTATGCTGGGATGAGTTTTGGTGCTGCAGCTTGAGTCATTTCTGCTCCTGTAAGTAATCCTTTGCCTATATTCTTCTAAGTAACCCTGATAAGGCTCATTGGTGACCAACATGCACTTTGGTGCTGTCCATATTTTGGTCTGTGATGGGCTGCCTATCTGAGGTGAGTAGACACGTGCTGTTGTGACTTCCTAGGAAAAATCTTGTCATACAACAAGACCACAGAAAACCTACAATGTTGTAAGCAGTTTGGGCAAGAACTCAGATCAGAATGCTAAACTAAGAAAGACAATGCTCATGAGGTGTCATGGAAACAAGGGCTCAAATTGGAATTTGAACAGAGGGTATCTGTGTTGTATTCTCATAGAGAGTTTAGTTTGTCTGTAGTTTGTGTCCTGAAGTTTTGTGAAAAGATGTGTTTAAAGTGGCAGACTAAATAATCTGGTGAAGGAAGTTTCAAAGCCGCCCAGCATACGGGTGGCAGCATGGTTATTGCTATTGCTCATATTCAGGCCTACAGAAAGAACTGAGAGCACAAGGATTTGAAGAATTACAGTTGGCCCACAAAATGAGCATGGTGAAAAATGGGGCCAAGGAACCTGTGGATACAGACCAAAGACAACAGGGCTCCTTCACTTTCAGGGCTTTATCCTTTACTGGACAAGAAGAAAGATGGGCAGCATCCCAGGAATATTTCAGCTCCACCAAATGCAGGATGAGGTTGCAAAGGTTTTAACTCATTTAAACCACATAGATTTAGGATAAGAACTGTGTCGCCATCTGCTTGGACAGGACCACTGCAGGAACAGTTTCCCTGCGTTACAATCATTTAGGATTCAGGGGCTGCTACATCCATGATGCAAGAAATCACAACTATTGCTTAAGCTCGAGAGACATGTCTAACATTGTTCACAATATTGTTTTGCACATATATAGAATCCAAGAATCATGGAGTCATACAGGTTCTTCCTCAGATTTTAAAGGAAGGGCTAAGAAGCCAACCTTTGCATAACAATGCCACTATCCCCCTGTAGTGGACTGAATAGGTTTGCCCCCCCATTAACTCCTGTGTTTGGATGCTTGGCCCATGGAATGATACTATTAGGATGTGTGTTCTTGCTGGAATTGGTGTGCCCTTGGTGAAGGAAGTGTGTCGCTGTGGGGATGAGCTTTGAAAGCTTCCTTCCAGCTGCCTGAGGATGCCAGGCTTCTCATGTTTGCCTTCTGAACAAGGTGTAGAATTCTCAGCTCCTCCAGTGCCATGCTGGCCTAGAGGCTACTATGCTTCATGCAAGGATGATAATGGACTGAACATTAGAACCAGTAAGCCAGCCCCAACTAAATGTTGTACTTTATAAGAGTTGTCTTGGTCATGGTGTCTGTTCAGACAGCAACTAAGATACCCTCCAAAGAGCCTGGAAAGTGCATGAATCTGAGAATAAAACCAAAAACTCAGTGTAGACCTTAAGAAGGTTTAGGTGCCAGAAATACATACTATCTACCCCGGGAAAGCTACACACAGAAAGCCCATGTGGGCTGCCAATGGCAAGGATCTAGAGGTTGACAGGATTGCCCAAGACCTTTGGGGCCCAGGTCATACCATCATGTGCCCCATATGGCAAGAACGGAGCTCCAGGACTTACTGTTTTCCTACTGATTTTTGTATTACTGTAGTCACATCCCTCCTTTCTATACTCGATCCCTGCATTTTGGAATGGGAATGCTTAGTCTGTGCTACTGTATACTAAAAGTCTATAATTCTTTTCTTTCAATTTTTTTTTTATTATTTTTTTACAGGTGCTAATGATAAGTGTATAAACTGAGTCTCTCTCAGAAGAGATTTTGAGCTCGGAGCCCTGAACAATGTGTGTAGGGAGAGCATATATATTGTTGTGGTAATAATATTCTGATTATACAAGTACATGCAAACTATATGTAAATTTTAATTGTGTGATTTAAGTTATATATAAAAGGTCTGTATCAATTTAATAATGCAAATTTTCAAAAGATAAAATATAATAGTACCAATTATCTTGAGATTTTCTATAACCAAAACCATGTAAAAATGTATATATCAGAAACACATGACTAATAATGTAGCAAAAATATAATAAAACAATGAATAATTAATACTATTTTAAAATAACAGCTTGTTAAGCACTTGAACAAGTTGTAGATCCGATCGCTTTAGAAGACAAATAGTAGGGAACAACATGGTATAATAGTAAAAGATTGGCTACAGGCATTTCAGAACAGTGCTTTCACACAGCATTCTTATCAGAATACAACCTGCTCCAATTCTTGTATTTTAGCATCTTTGACTTGTAAGATTTCCAGAACTTTTCTGTCTTTGGCTTCAGATTTCTGTTTTTCTCTAGAAACAAAAGAAACACAGTTAATTGTCATCGTTTCTAGGTATTCAATCATTGCTGTTGTTGTGTTGCTGTTCATTTCCTGGTGCTAAGGATCAAACCCAGGCGCTCATCCATGCCAAGTAAGTGCTCTACCACTGTCCCAGCCATAGCCGCTCCTTTAAATTTCCACATCCTACAAATAAACATAGTTTTAAAGTATAAATAATTAAATTATCTTGTGTCAACAGCTCACTCAGAATTAATCAGAAACCATATGGCAAGTGACATCAACTTAGCACTGCTGACAACTGTGACAATTTCATTTTCTAGAAACAGTTTAATTTCTACATGTAGATAGATGATAACCAATGTGTAAAACATAATTGAATCTTGATGCTACCTAGTGGACACATCTTATCAGCAGGTGGGGACTGTAGCAGGTAGTATTCAATACTGGGGAAGACAACTCCATATTTTTATCTTTAATATGTATAACATATTTATGTTATAAGATCAGTTTTACTCATTTATTAAATTCTTGAAAAACTAGAAACAAAATAAATCAGTAATCTGAACAATATTAATGAGGTACCCACCCACGATGTTACAGAGAAAATGATGACATTAAAAATATAAATCAGTCAAAACAAAGAATTTTGTTTTATTGGGGAAACTCTAACCTATTCCTAACATTACAGAAGTTGCAACCCTGGAATGAAGGAGCAGCATTTTCAAGAAAAAATGGCTGAGAATGTTTTATAATTAACTAGGTCTCATAGATGAAGGAATACTTAACAGAATAATTTTTAAAAAACATAAAAAAGAAAGAAATCCATGTCTAACACACTAATTTATCATGTATCAAATCACTATTATTAGCACTGCAGCAGAGGAATTGACACAGGGATAAGAAATGCCACAGCCAACAACATGTGGGATGTTTCAAGGCTTCTGAGGAGAATGTGTAGTCTTAGGTGTTTGGTACAATATTTTGTAGATGAGATAGGTACATGTGATGTCAGTTGGCATTTAATTTTGAAGTTTCTCTGTTTATAATTTGTCCAGATGACACGTGTATTGGAGAAAGTGAGGAGTTGCAATCACCGTTTGGTTTGGTGTTAACGTGTATCTTTAATTCTAGTAGTACACTTTTTATGAAATTAGGTAATTAGGTGCATATATATATATACATATTTATACACATACATATATATATATGTATGTCATATGACATATGTGTCACATATATGTCATTATCATAACAGCTGTAAGAAAGACACTAAAGTCATGATCTCTCCTCCCAACCTTATGAGCATACAAAAAGGTTGCCACTGAGAAAGGCAGCATTCCTTGTTTGAACCATATGTTTGGATCTGCTAACTTGAGAACAGTAAGAAATAACATTGTTTTTGTCTGTTTGAACCACATGAGTCTGTGGTATTTTGTTATAGCTAGACTATAAGGCACAAGATTTCAAGTGGTTCTGATACATACTAAATTCTACTTCAATGACAATCATCTACATGGCTATAAAAAGACCAGGTAATATAATACAATTATAAATAATAAATTAAATATATGGCACAAAGTGTAAACTTCAAAGTTATACTTTGGTGATATATTTTAATAAAAAATCTAAAATTTACTATAATTTTGAAATGAAAGAAAATGATAACTCAAGATATTAATGGAAATTAGTCCAAGAACTTTTCTTGTGGCACAGGATATTGTTTCCAATACAATAAAGTGTTCCCAGCAGAGCAACTCTGCAATATGTGCACAGTACCTGTTACATAGAAATTATAGTCTAAACAAGATTGTTTATAGGGTGATCAACTTATGCAGATAATTCAATTACTACACAGTCTACATATGTACAAGACATTTTAAAAGGATCCGAAAGGAAAGAAACCACTGTCAAGGAGTTGATGATGATCAACGACAGAGACAGACTCCTGTTTAGCTAATTAGAACCACTGATGTGCAATAACGATGCGAGCTAAGAATATCTGCAGACTTCTCTAGGATGAAAAATGGAGTGAGGAAAGCCTGTCAGACATGTGCAAGCGTAAAGCTCCAAGCACCTCTCCCAAGAGCACCGCCCACGGAAACACTCGCCACTGCTGCATTCAGCCACACGGACTACCATGCTAACCTGCTGCCATTTTTCTACTCTAGAAAAATTGAGAAATTATTCTAAATCATTAAGAAACAAATTTTACTGTTTTATAGACCATGCCATATATTATATAATATGACAGGATCATATTTTCTGGGCTTGAGCCCATTTTTAATGAGATGTCAAAATGAAATATTAGAGTCTAAAAGAAACATTTAACTGTAAATGAGATAATGATATTGGTACGAATTAGGAAACAAAGAAAATTAAAAAGCAAAAGTTACTGAGGTTGATTGTACTTAATTAACAGATACATAATAATAAAGAACAAAATACAGCTACCTGAACTGTTTTCTCTCTTCTGAATGTAGCATCTCTTAAATATACATTTTACATGTAGTATTGTTTTTCATTTTCAAAATTTCTAGTAATGCTGAAATTCCAAAACAGTAAGACTGATAAAGAGGGAAGTTTAGGGAAATGAGACTTAAACTGCTACCAAACTCTTGATCCTCTCAGCCATGGATGCTCAGCTTTGCAGGACTTGGACATGCAGAACGAGTTGCTGATGTGACATGTATGAATGAGCTACTAAGAAACACTAAAAAGTAGTTGTAAAACATCTTACACACAGGTTCTATCCCACAACAAAAATCACTGGCAAATAAAAATGCCCTAATACAAACAAGATGCCTCTTATAATATGTTGTAGAAAGTTACATTTAATTAATACTTGTTTAGCTTTTATATATAATATTTTATTAAACAACCAAATTTTAGAACATTTGTGTTTTAAAAATTAATGTCTAAATTTATGTCTGAAAGCCAGAACTTGGACTGTAAAAATAAGCTTCACACATGAAAAAAAAACTGATTTGTTTTCTATGCTCAGTCTAGTTGGTCCAGAGTAGAAAACAAAATAAAATCAGTCTAAAATACCTGGTTCTTTCAATGATATTAAAAATAATTGATGAATATTTAAGTAAATAATAACTTGCTTTATATTTAAATGAACAAAACTTTACATTTAAAATATTACTAAATAATATAGCAAATACTCTCATCTACTAAAGTCATTTCTAAAATTGAAGCTTACAACATTTTGTTTTGTAATTATAAATTAAATGGGTGTTTCTTGACTTTCCTATACTTCTCTATTACCTAAATGTCCAGGTATTTCTGCATACTCAACTCATTACGTACAGCATTTGTGAAGAAAGGAGACAAGATTATTTATTATATGACTTTAATAATTGTGCAAATATTCCTCACTCAGACCTAGAAGTCTCTTACAATGTTCAGAAATATCAGCGCTTCAGAACAGGCTGTTTTAACATCTGCACATCACCAGGGCTGCCCCCAAGGACTTTTAAATGATGCCTGCCTGTGCTGAATAAAGTGCTAACTTGCACCTTGCATTTTGTACTGTGTCCTAAGCAGCCATCCAGTTGGTACAACACCAGCTGAATTCCCACAGGCCACTGTTCACTCAGGCTTGACTGCAATTATCATGTCAATATTTTGTGCTCTAATATGCAGATATGCACACATGCAAACTACATAATACTTTTTCTTTTCCGTGGACTGTTAAATTATATTCAATATTCAGAGAATCTTTAATGAAATGAAAATAAACTTTCATTAACTGAGGACAATCATGATTATTTTTCTTTAAAAACAAAATGTGTGCTTTTGTATAACCTTCTGCCATGTTTAAAATGGTGAGAGTTTTAAAATAGCTAGTCTATACCATATCTTCAGTTCTTTAATTTAAAGGTCTTCATAAAAGTTAAAAGATGTTGTTAAGCTTCTTGCATCTATTGTGAAAGTTCAAATGCATTTTTCACACTTTATTGCATGTTCTCTCACCTTGAACACTAGTGTTTCTAATTAAACATCTCCCTGCTAGCTCCATGACCATCCATCCATATCTCTGCCTTCATAGCTGTGGCAACAGAAAAAGGGCTCAGCAAAAATACACGCATGCCCTGAGCTGAAGAACCTAGGCAGCCACATTGCCAGATGGCAGGATTCTGGCAGCTACACTTCTGGGGTCTCCAGCCAGCCATGCTACTACCATGCTCCAAAATGCAACCTCTTTGCAGGCTGTGTGGGCCTAATACACATGGGACAGCACACAGCCATAGAGCAGCTGTGCAGCCCATGTGTTTAGGGGTGGAATGGAGCAGGAGAGAGTTTTTCTGAGTGATGAGAACATGGTATAACCTGATTATGGCAGCAGTCCACTCTGAGAGCTCCTCTGCTTTTAACTCCAAGCATAAAAATGGAAGCTGATCTCTCATTTTTCTATAGTTAAGTCTTTAAATACATATCTCAAGGTTACAGCATATGTATCCTAAATAAATATATCAATTAAAACTAAATATTGCCTTATCTATTGCAGAACCTCTTAGGATTATTGATTTTTAGGGTAGAGTTTTATTTCCAGACCCAATAAAGAAGAAGAGAAGTTGAAAATAGGGGAGCTCAAAAATATTAGGACTCATACCCCCCAAAGAGAAACAAACAAAAGAAAACAAACAGTATCTTCAATATTTGCACAAAAACACATCAGGAGAATAAAGAAAGAAATAGGAAATAAAAGAATTTCTGCTTAGGCTTAATTTGAAACATATATACATAAAAAATAAAACCTGGGATTCATCACTTTTTTAATTTGACTACAATATACATCATTTTTAATGCTGGTAAATGCAAGTAAAAGTAATATTAAAGAACAATAACAACATCATACAGGCTAAGAATAAATCCTGCAAGCCTATTATACTGAAGGTATTAATTGATTTTCACTAGATTCTATATAAACAAACTGAAAATGAACTTAAACTGTAACACAAGATAATAATGATGATAAACTTACTATTTGCTAGGCATTATCATAACTCCTATACATGCATTGGTATCAAAATCATGCTTGTTTTACTTTACTAAAACACACTAAGGCATTAAAAATGAATGTTTTGACTAAGTGACACAATTAGCCAACCAAGTTTTAAAAGCAAATGGCCAGGGCACAGCCAGTTCTCATAACCACTGGTTATTAGGCATAACTTATTTTCAGACAATAAGAACAAATTAAAATAAGTTGATGTGGATTTTTTCTGATCTTTATAACTGTAAAATTGGATCTTAGATTTTTCTCATTCATAAAGGCAGCAAAATATCCACATTCTGGCTCTGTTTTCCTTCTAAAGCGCTTTCTCTGGGGAGAGTGCCAGCACTGCCTAGGAAGCTCCTTTAACAAGTAAGTATTGGAAAGGTCACAATTTCTTAGCAAGCTATGGGTGAATCAAAACAGAAGAACACCGTAAACAAATCCACAACTCGGTGAGTGCAATATCCACATACAGAAATCTCTTACCCATATGTCCATTCATATTAAAGTGAAAACAGCCCTCCCTACATCACCCTGAAACAAAGTTCTACCATTTGTAAGAACATTTTAGTAGGGCTGTTGTTTTTCAGAACCTATCAGTGGACAAGACCTTAATTAAATTCTTTACATGTGTCTTCTCTACTCCCCTTCTAAAAGTCCTTTTTACATTCATTTGCATGTGGGGAGGGCACACATGGGCCATGCCATGTATGGGGCCACAGGGCAACATGCATAAGAACTGGTTCAATCCTCCCATCACAAGGGTTGTGGATTCACAGTGTGTGCCATTGTGCTGCCAGAACAGAGAAATTTTCTTAAAATATGTGGAAACAAGCCTAGGAAGTTTTAAGAAAGCCAAAGAAATACACAGGAATTTCAATTCCTATGTCAATGTGTAAATAAGTATGACTACATTATGACTAGAGAGCTTGTGCTTGTAAACACTGCCATTATATCTACTGTCAGCTTTCAAATTCCTTGTGATAAATATTTAATCTTCCTTAGACCTCCAGAATTCTGATTCTACGAGGAGCTACATAATAGAAAAATATTCCTGTAATTAACAAGCACTGTAAGCCAAACAGTATTGACAGAGAACACATACATTGAAATGCAAGAGAAGCATTTTTCCAGAATCAACTTCCTCCACATCTCTCTCCACATGCAACATGTAAAATGCTTTGCACATACTAAACATTACATAAAACTTCTGGGTAAGTTTCAAGTTTTAGTTAAGTACTATAAGGTACAAAGACTGCACTATAATCAAAACCTCCTAAGAGCATAGAAGTTTCAGGAAACCTCAAGACAGTCATAGCGAGCAAAATAATATTTTTGCAGAGAAGGGTAAGAGTGACAAAAAAGAATTAAGGCTTCATTAAGAAACAGAGGACACAGGAGTTTCCTCATTTATATACTGTGACCTGAAAATGTAAGCCACAAGAGCCTTTTCCTGTCCTAAGTTGCTTCTATAGTCATGCTGTTTATTAAAGTATCAAAAATGAAACTAGACCACTGGCCTGCCGATGAAGGCCGGATATCCTTCATTTCCAGCAATACTATGGGTCAAAATTATGACAAGGCATAGCTACGCTCCCTTCCCAAGTCACTGTGACTTCTCCAACAGCTTTAGTGCACAGTGATAAAATCCAATTTTCTTAATTCATCTCAAAACATATTTTAGTTAAATACTGAATAAAATTGTGGCAAAAACAGAATAAAGTAAGTACAAAAGTTTTATCTTCTAAAAACTGAAGACATTCTGTTTAACTTATTTTTCTGAAGTCTACTAATAAAAGGTTTAAAAATATCTAAGTTTTAAACCACTCACTTGGCTTCTCTTTTTTTCCTAACTTGCTAGGTAGCATTTAGGCAAAAACTCACTCTGCTCTTGGGTTAAGAACAAATGTTCTTAATCTCCATTGCAGTGTTTCAAATCACAGCTCCACCATTAGCTTCTTAAGCTTATGCGAGTTGCTTGACCACTCTGCATTTCAATCACCACATCTGTGAAAATAGAAATCAAGGTACCTACTCCAAGACTATTGAAATAATTCACTCAGTAGTATGTGAGAAAAAGTAAGGACTACATATTGCTCATAACAAACACTTGATAAATATAAGCTATTAACATTGTGGTTTGTCTTGATAAGTGTTTATTATGAACCTGACAACCTAGAATCACCAAGGAAGGGAACCCTCAACTGAAGAACTGTATGAATCTGATTAGCCTGTGGGTATGTCTGTGAGAAATTGTATTGACTGAAAAGAAAGGCCTAGCTCACTGTGGGAGGCCCTGTCTTGAGGCAGATAGGCCTGGGCCATATGAGAAAGCATGAACAAGGAGCAAGCTGGTAAGTGGCATTTTTCTGTGGTTTCTGCTTCAGTTCTTGATTGAGTTCATGCATTAGCTTTCCTCATTTATATACTGTGACCTGAAAATGTAAGCCAAAAGAGCCTTTTCCTCTCCTAAGTTGCTTCTAATAAAAAATAAAACTAGACCACAGTTGTTCTATAATGATTTAAATTAAGATCATAAGAAGCTCCAAATATATCCTTATAATATGCAATAATTATATCTCAGTAAAGTTGAAAATAACTTCCTGTCAAATGAAGCATTAAAAGAAATAATTTTGTTCAAAGTACTGTTAAGTACAGTTGAATAGACAGATTAAAAACAGATCAATAGCAACTCTTTAATTCACTACCAGACAATGTCTGATGCAAAATAAACCATTAATATAAATCGGTTTCAATTATATTGCTTTATACATGAAGTATGTTTACATTTTTCACTTTCTGCTTATGTCTGTGATCTTGCACAGCAATACATTTCTTCATTTTATCCCATTTAATGTTTCATTGTTTTGTTTGCTATTACTATATATTCCAGATTATTTGTAAACATATTATGTAAACTTATTTATTAATTTTTTCATTAAACCTCTTCTATAGGAAATTTACATCAATAAAATATGATTTTATATTGCCACTACTATGCTTTTATATGTGAGTATGTATATGTGTGTATATCCTATATGTACCTCCTTGTATATACATATGTGTGAACACAGGTACATGTCTACACGTGTGGACATGCATAGGGGCCAGAGATCAACATAGCATGTTGTCCTCTGTTGTTGCTCATCTTATGTTTTGACTTCCTGCTTCTCACTGAACCTGGAGCTCACTGATTTGGATAAGCTCAGGATTTGCTTCCGTCTTTCTCCAGTGCTTCTGGAGTTGCAGAGTGTACCATAGGTGTTTACATGAGTAGCGGGCTCCAACTCAGGTTTCCCCCTACAAAATCTTTTACCAACTGAGCCAATTTCCCAGCCCCTAGGTCAGTTTCTTAGAAAACTCTGGTACTCAAACTGGATCCTCTAATTTAGAACACAAATTAGGACCTCAGTCATGCCAGCTCCCATATATTACTAGAATACGGAAGAACACTGTTAGAAATAACTGTTAGTTATTCCATCCAAACTATGCTCCTAGCAGTACTGTATCAAAGACAGAATGGCACTTTAGAATATTTTAAATGATTGTGGAATACCCAGCAACCTTGACATCTGTAAAGATTGCATAGAGTAGTAGAGAGACCAAGTATAAACTTTCAATAGTAGACCGAACTATATTCCTTTTGTGGTAGCGTATCATGAAATGGGGGATTTAGAAGAGCTGTTATGCCGGGCAATGGTGGCACACATATTTAATCCCAGCACTTGGGAGGCAGAGGCAGGTGGATTTCTGAGTTTGAGGCCAGCCTGGTCTACAGAGTGAGTTCCAGGACAGCCAGGGCTATACAGAGAAACCCTGTCTCGAAAAACCAAAAAAAAAAAAAAAAAAAAAGAGCTGTTATGATAAGTAAAAACCTAAAACAAATGAAAAGCAAATGTAAGAACATTGATGGCCATGTGATCTACAGATTTACAAACATAAAAGTTTTAGTAATCATGTGATCCATAGATTGACAAACATAAGAATATCAGTGGTCATGTGATCCATAAATTGACAAAAGTAAGAACATTAGTGGTCAGGTGATTCCATAGATTGAGAATTTTTTCACCATCCAACAAATTCACACATCTTATTAGGAAATGGTTATGTTAACAATAAATAAATGTATTTTTATTTTAGTTCACACATATATTCTTGATGGCCATTACGTTATTAGGACATAAATACTTAATCAATACAACTGTAATATATTTGGATTTTTGACTTGAGATATCATAAAAAATTACTAACATGCTAAGTATTGAGGGAACATTGTGCAAGAGAGAAAAGAAAGATTGTAAGACCCAGAGGATCAGGGACTTTGCTATGAGATCATGGCTCCTAGTAACATCAGAAGAATAAAGTCTCACCAGCATGGCCATCCAAACATGAGCTGAACAAGGATGCCACCAATGGGCTTGCCAAAGTGAATGGGGGAAAGCTCATGAGGCCTACTCGACACAAAGGACTACAGGCAACCAAAGAAAGCTAGGATCCCAGAGAAATAATCTTCCCCAAGGAAAAGCACACCAATTGGTTGTTCAAACTAAATCGTAAGCCCTGAAAATATAATATAAGTAATACTATATGGGCTGATCAGATATAATAGGAATATAGATGTATACATATATACATATATACATGTAATAACAATTAATGAAAAAAAGGCCATGAATTTGAAGGCAAGCAGGAGGGGTATACGGGAGGGCTTAGAGGAAAGAAAGGGAAGGGAAAATTAATCACATTGTAATCAAGAAACAATTTCAAAAATAAAGAAAAAGAAAATATCTGTTGTTTAATAGGTAAGATTTATGACAATTGAATAGTTAGAAATTGCAACATTTAGATGGTCATCTTTACTAAAATCTAAATGTTCTCAATTTAATTCTATTCATTATCACTCTAATTTAGCATGACTACTTCTTGTACCAACATCACTATTCCACCAGACACATGCCTTTTTCAAGGATAAAATCCAAATTGTACAAGAACATAAGTCCCTTATTAAGAAAAAAACACATATCTTAAGGCTAAATGAAAATGTTTGGAAAATTTTTTCTCTTACCTATTATGAATTTCAAGTATGCTGGAATGGTGTTTGAGTTGTTTATGGATATCTGACTAAAGGAAAGGTTCTAATTTGCAAGAAATTAAAGGCTTTGAAAGCATTACAAAGTTTGCTTGAACTGAAAACTGCTCCATCTGCTTGCTGAATTAAACTTTAAAAAAAAATGAAGGAAAAAAATGAATTCCATGGTATGAGCGTCACTATCTATACCAGATAACTTCATTATGAGAGATGTGTTTGAACTATAACTATAACAACAACAACAACAAAAACAAGTTGAACTTCTGGGGCTGCAGAGATGGCTTACTGTTAAAAGTGCTGTTGTGCAATCATAAGGACCTGAGTTTGAATCCCCAGAACCCATATAAAAAGCATAGCATGAACTACCCTACCTAGCGAAGCCATATATCTTAGAGAAAAGCCTACCACCAGAACCTTATTCAATCAGCATAATTCCTAACTGCATTCTAAATACTTATCCTTATATCCACAGTTAAGTGTAGCTCTGGCAACTTATCAAAGCAACTTCTCTTTGCAACAGATAGAGACCATTATAGAAAACCACAGCTGGTCAAAATTCAGAGAACAAGTATCTTGGAGTACCCAGCCCCAGTCATTACATCTACAATACAACTTTTTCACCTAAAACTCAGAGAATACCACAGAAAGGGGACAGGTGGATTTTAAGGGCAGGGGACCAGGAAATCTACTGTGAAGATGTGACTTGTAGAAAAGGAAAGCTTCACCAGGTATACCTTAATAATATGGCTACCTGAACATCTGAAAAATACAACACAAACAGGCATGCTAACTTGAAAGGGGGAAATCTCACAGGGCTCTATCCACAGGCAAAAACTACTAGAAACTACCATAAAGAGAAGAGAAATCATCTTCTCCTAGGATGACCTCCCTAGCTGGTTATTCAGTACCAAGTGGTCAGCCCTGAAATCATATATCCAAGTAGCATTAAATTGATTCAACAAGTTGTTTTTATATATCTACACACACACACACACAAACAAACACACAAACACACCAGTATATCAGTATAGTCGGTAACAATAGCAATTAAGGAAAAAATAACCACTGTTTGTGAAGGAAAAAGGATAGTATGAGAGGAATTCGAGGAAGTAAAGGAATTGAGAAAAATTAAGTGATTTTAATTTTTAATTCTTTTAATAAAAAACAGCTGGGTGCAGTGGCATGCCACTGCAAGCACTGCAACCCAAGGGCCTGGGAAGGAGGGCAAAAGACAGCAGAGACATGGGACATAGGTCCTGTCATCCTCAAGAAGGATCCTCTAGGACTTCCACCTTACTTAGGCACTTTCTGAACTACAAACATAAGGAAAGAACCAGTGCTCAGGATCTCCAGTAGACATAGGCTGGATTCAAGAAGACTGCTGGACGCTGTATGGCAAGGTACTGAAAGTGGATCCCTACTGAGCATTTCAGAAATCTGCAGAGGTTCCTTTTTATTCACCTACTGATGAACCAATGTCTGACTGAAAAGTTCTCAGGTACAGAAGAGTCACTGAAAAGCACTAAACTGAATAATTTCTGAAGGTCACAGAAGGGTGGAAATAATGTGTGTTTCTATCATTCAGAGGAAACTCCTCAAAGACTTCAGAGCATTAAGTAGAGTCCTCAGACATGCCAGGCTTCACAAATCAAACTAAATTGATCCTAGGAGAGAAGAAGAGCTTCTCAGGCTAGACCCACTCTAAAGAAAAAGACTAAAACTAGATCTCTTAAATCAAGCACATTCATAAATAACTGAACACAAAAACAAATTAAATCTGTCCTCTACATTATAGTTATGTTCTTCTTAATTTTCCTTCCCCCTTTCTTTCTTCCTTCCTTCTTCCTCCTCTTCCCTCTACCCCTCCTCCTCCTCTTTCTTTGGTGCTAACTATGAACACAAGGCCTCATGCGTGCTAAGCATGTACTCTGTCACTGAGCTATGTACTCATTTCCTCAAAATTCTTTAAAGGAATGAAACAAAAAATCTGACAATGACTAAGACAAAATCTATACTGTCCAACGTCCAATCCAAAATTGCCAAACATGAAAAGTAGAAACATATGATCTAGCCAGACAAGGTGGCACATATTATAATCTTATTGCTTTGGAGATGGCTGGAAACAAGCAGCTTAGAAGGTCATCCTTAGTTACATGAAGAGTTTAACTAGCCTGGGCTAAGGGCAGGACTTGTTTTAAACATATGATTTATACACTCTGGAGAAACACTGACAGATCAAATAATGGATCAAGGAAATAAAAACAGCAAATTAAACAACAGAGAAAAATTACCAGAAAACTTAAAATTGTTCAAAATAAAGTAAAATATTTGCTTTCAATTGCTTAAGATCCTACAGCTGAAATACTGAGTTTCATAAGTACAGATAAAAATATATAAATATTGTGTTCACCTAGACTATTTGCAAGTCTCACTGGAGAAACAAATCATTTAAAAAGAATGTCCAGAGAGGTGGAAGCTCAGTGGTAAACAGCTTGTCATGTGTAAAACGCTCCCTAGTAATGTAACATACAGACACACACACGCATGTGCACACACACAGACACACAGACACACACGCACATGCACACACTGATTATTATCTACAAACACAGGTAATATGGACATAAGGGACATAATTTTTAAGTAATACTACCTTTGCTTTAAAATTACCATGAGAGCCGGTGCACCCACCAGCTGCTTCTGGTCACAGCTGGGCACCACTATGATGAACAGATAGATATGTGACGAAGAAGTAGAAAAAAACAGGAAAACCTAACAGTGTGTGCTCTATGGAGAGAGATAGTGCTGGAGACATGATGGCAGTGACAGGTCTGAGAGGGCTGAGGTCGACAGTGGAACATGTAGTTATCCACTATGGGGTCGGGGATATGTAGCAGCCTGGGACTGACATAGAGGCAGACTCAGCCCCAAACCTGCCACCCAGCCCTGGGATCATCAGGGATCAGCAACAATGGAGGACCAAAATGAGGAATAGTTCACTTTCTGGATTGGACCTCACCATGGTCCAGAGATGCCATTGGAGGGCATGTTGGTTTATACAGTCCCTAGTACAGCCACAGGCTGTGATGAAGCCCAAGATCCATGTGGTCTGTGCCACTGATTGAAGCCTCAGGGATGTCCTTGGACTTTGCTGTCTCCAGGGGCCCAGTTGATATCAATGGCCTGAGTAGACACTTGAGGCCATGTTCAGGCCTGCTCCGTACTGACACTGAGAGCCGTGACTGGGTCAGTGGTCCTGATATGCCCGGATGCTGTACTGATATCTGTCACCAGTGTTACCACCCAAAGTTGTGCACATATCTGTGATGGGTGCCGCCACCTGAAGCTATAAGGTCCGTGCTGCAGGCCAGGGACCATATCAACGTGAGTGACCTGTGGAGCGGCCTGAGGCCATGTTGATGTTGTAGTCCATGCAGCTTCTAAGGACCATGTGTGATACCATGATCCAGAGGCTCCCAGGGACTGGGTTGACTCTGTGGCCCCTGTTGCCACCCGAGGTCATGTGGATGCCTATGGTCCATGCCATTGTCTCAACTCACGTTGATGTCCCTGAGTTGTGCTGCCACCAGGGACCATATTGATGTGAGTGGCCTACATTGCCACCTGAGGCCATGTTAAGGGACTTGTCTAAGTCTGTGGTCCTTGTTCATAATCTGTGCTGTGGCCAGAAATATTGTGGATGTCCATGATCAGTGCTCCCACTGGCTGTGAAGAGTAAGGAGGTTACATTTGCTGTGATAACAAGTACAGCAGATCCACAGATAAGAGGAAGGGACATAGACAGCCTAGAGAAGAAGCCTTTCCAGAAAACTCTTAACAAATGTGATGGGGATGCTGAAGTGTAGTTCACTACAACTATAGCAGGGGTGCAGAAGGGGAAGGACTGACTCAGTTCTATTTAAGAGGCAGGACACTGAGAGTTTGACCGTGCTCTAATGAGTAGACAGATAACACAAACTGGGCTTGGTTTTTTTTTTTAATTCTTATTTTTAAATTCAATTCTTATTTTTTGCTTTTACTTTTTTGAGGTGGGGGCAGATCTCAAAGGCAGGGACACAGACATGGAAGGACTGGAAAATGTGAACGGGGTGTATGACGTGAAGTTCCCAGAGAATCAGTAAAAGTACTATGTGGAGAAAAGTCAACATAAATATATACTTAGTTCAACAATCTGCAGAGTCTTTATTTAAAATGGATATCAATTACAATTTGTTGCTTTCTGTCTTCATATACAGAGGATTAGATGACTGCAAGCTTGGACTGGGAAATATATAATTTACATATAAAAATTGCATATAATAATTATGGCTTCCAGGGCTAGAGAGTGTCTCAGTGGTTAAGAACACAGTCTGCTCTTCCAAAGGATGTAGGTTTGATTTCCAGCACCCACACAGAAGCTCACAACCATTAATGACTCTAGTTCTAGGTGACCTAATGGCCTCCTCTGGTCTCCACCGACATCAGACATCCACAGGATACACAGACATACATGCAGGCAAAACATCCATATACATAAAATAAAGTTAGAAATGATGAGTTACCTATAAAATTCTTAATTATAACATATTGTATGGATTCATTATTTATAGCAATACTTCATGATAAAACACACACACGACTGGAGAAGACAACATGAAACCAGGACATTCATTATCTGAAGCCAGCAGCATATTATATGGAGTCTCCAAGACTTCCAAGCCAAAGTTTATAGTCAAGTATATATACTGCATTGATATGTCTAAGACTGAAAATATGGCAGTCTGTAAATATAAAAATAAGCAACACAACTTAAAAATCAGATATATTAAGTGCATAAAGTAGACTACTGAATAGGTATTGAAAAGTAGCAAGAAAATACTAACACAGTACAAAAACATGAACCAGTATTTATAAAACCAAAACGTAAAGTTCCTATCAGTAAAGGAAAATATAACAAATATTACAAAAAATATGATTTTTTTAAAAAAGTCTTTGTAACAACCCCATCTTTCTTTCTTCAAAAATAATAAATAAAATTAGAAAAAATATTTTACTCATTTTCTTTTTGAATTCACTGTCTTGTTTTTAAACTGTAGAATGAGATGGATCTTACTAAAGATCGCTTACACAGTGTGTAAGAATTACAAGAGTTGGACACTTTCAAGTGAGCTCTGATTTACAGCACAGACAATGGGTAATAGATACTACTGTTGTACATTAGAGACCTTGGAAGTTGTGAAACACATTTTTTTTAATCTACTAAGCAAAAGGCCAAATTTCAAACACAATATCAAGGTTCTTTCCATTTTATAGTACAATTCCAAAAATGCTTACAGATTAGCATGTAGAAATAAGACCACTGGTCACAGTGCATGAGCATGAAACGATTCAAACACAAAGATGTGACAACACTACGCAGGCCGGTGAGCAACAAGGACCCAGCTTCAGTCTTAGCCATCCAGGTCCCTGGTGGTACCATACTGATTTTATTACTAAGTTCTGAATTATAACTTGAAATGAAGGATGGTGGAATTTCCAGCAGATGTTGCTTTAACTCTTCAGGGCAGTTCTGGCTATGCTGGGTCTTTTGGATTTCCATATTTAATTTATTATTTTTTCCAATTTCTATGAACAATTATGCTAGAATCTAATGGGGGGTTATATTGAGCTTGATTCTTATTTCTCACCTTGAACAAAATTCAACTCTAAATTAATAAATGACCTCAATATAAGACCCGTATCTGATAGAGAAGTGGAGACTGCACTTACACTCACTGACACAGGACATCCTAAACAGGAACTGATAGCACGGGTATTAAAGCCAACACTTAGTAAATAGGATCATGGAACTACAGGGCTTTTGTACATTAAAGGACACCAGCATTAAAGTGAGGAGGCAGCATGTGGGATGGGAGAAGCCTTAATAGCTATCCATCTGACAGTGGGTTAGTCTCTAGAATATACAAAGAACTCAAAAAACTTAACATACAGAAACAAACATCTGAATTAAAATGGAGCAAAGAATTAAGCAGACAGTTCTCAGAAGACGAAACACAAAGTGTTGAGAAACATTTTTTAAAATTGTTCAAGAGCTCTAGCCACCAAATTAAAACTACTTTGATACTTCATTTTACCCTTGTCAGAGTTGATAATATTTAAAACAAAACAAAAAAAGTGACTACAGATGCTGGAGAAGATGTAGGAGGAGAACACTTCCTGCCATTGGGAGGGCACACTGGCAGGACCACTAGGAAGTCAGTCCAAAGTTTTCTAAAACAAATATGAAAATGGATCTGCCACATGATCAAGCTACATAGCCCTCAGGCATAGATCCAAAGGACTATATCCTAGCATCGAGAAATCTGCTCATCAATGTTCATTACTGCTCTATTCACGATAGCCAAGAAATGAAAACAGCCTAGATGTCCATAAAAGGATCAGTGAATTATGAAAATGTAGTATATCTATATAAAGGGACATTATCCAACTGTTAAGAAAAAGAAAATTATGCAGTTCACAGGAAAGAAGCTGGAGCTGGAAACAATCTGAGTGAGGAAACCTAGACTCATAGATAGTCATTGCATATTTTCTCTCATCTGTGGATACTAACAGCCATTCTTCAGATTGTATATTTTATTTGTACTAACCCTAGAAATCAATTAGTAAGGGGCCATAGGGAATGAGGCACTGAGGGAAAGGAGGTAGAACACAACAGCATAGGGCTAAAGGATACGAGAACCAAAAGAGGGAAATGGGAGGGATGAGAAGGCAATGCCAAGAGAAATAAATAACAGCAAAACCTTCCCAAAAGTCATATAAAAACAATGGCAGAAACTTCCTGAACTACACACACACACACAAATGCACGTGCGTGCATGCACACAATAAGAGCAAATATATATATTTAAAATGGAGTTACCTATATGAGGTAACAAGGCCACTATTAGCCATAACAGGCTAACAGTTAAAAAATACAGCACTGGGAATGGGTTATTTCCTTTAGAGTTGTTGATCAGTGAGGCCTACAGACCCCTAAACAGTACAAATTATTCCCAATGCTCTAAGTTACTCTGCAGATCTTGAAAGTACGACCCTGTTGCTGAAGACACCATATATTTGAGTCAACACATGGAGTTATTGAGCAGGTATAGTCCAAGGACCTTCATCCATACTGGCTAGCTTTCACAATTCTGAAAGTTTCTATGAAGAATAATAAAGAAAAAATAATAATAATCTTGTCTTACCTAGCTGTGAACACAATAAGATCCAATGACTGCCTTAGTAAGGCATACTCACTGTTGCAATAGTAGCACCTACAGCATGAGAGTAACAAGCACTGTTTGATTAGATTTGAGTCCCACTCTACAAGATGAAAATCATACCTGGCCCAATTTATCAGACTAAGAACCTACAGCTGGACAAGCAATCAGAGGAGGAGAGAACCTACTTTTATTATTCTGTTTTAATACTATGTATATAGTATTAAACTCCTAACGACTTATTGCTATACACATAGATTGGTGCATTTCTCAGTCCTCATCAGAGAAGCTTCTGTTTATGGTGGATAATTAACAGAGACTCACAACCTGTCAAGGTACAGAGAATGAGAGACTCCAGGATGTTAAGCCTTACATGGGAAATCTATATCATGCCTTCTTCTCCCAAGGCTCAAGAACCACTGTAGAAGAGGGGGTAGAACGATCATAAGAGTCTGTGGCGGTGGGTAACTACAAGAAAAAGTGTTTTCCCTACACATCAAGGCAGCTCTACATATGAACTCGCTGTCACTGTGACTGTATACATAAGACTTGTGGTAAACTGAGCCAGACCAAATATCAGCAAGGAAGAGTATTTGGGAAAAAAGTCATACTCCTAGCCTGGGAACTACCAGCAAATGATAGCTGCTGGGAGAAGGAGTCGGCTTTCTTCAAGAGTGTTGACCCTGGTGTGTCAGCCACACTCCAGTGAAAGGGTGAACATCCAAGAACTCATGGGCAACAGAAATCATACTTATTAAAAAGGTTAAATGTAAAAAGCTAAAAAGGGGGTCACAAACTTGTATGGGTAGTAGGAGGGTAATGAATCTGGAAGGGGTTGGGAGTGGGGAGTGAATATGGTTAAAAGATACTGTAAAAAATTATCAAAGAACTTATAAGAATTTTGAAGAATGTAGCTTCCTTATTATATTTAGAAAACATGATCACGACTTCCGGTCTGGGCCCGAGCATAGAGCAGGTCACAGGCAGCAGCTCTGTACTCAACCCCAGAAAACTGAGAGAAAGAGGTCTCCCAGGAGCTTTAACTCAGGCACCATCCCAGGTAAAAATGAATCACTCGTGATGTCTGCTGTTAGAAGTTCTAATCCAGATGCTGGCCTCCAAAATTATACTACTCAGACCTTTGAAGGGCCACTGACAAGAACATCAAACAGCTACAGATTGACATCACCAATCTGAAGAAATCCCTCGTTTCACTGTCTGAAGAGACCTCCTAAAATAGCAAAGATCCTTAGTGGACTTGATTTACTCTATTACAATAGAAAAGGCTGTGTACAGCTCTTGACTGTGCACAGCCTTTAAAGAAGAAGGTTGCCTTTACATAGACAAGAAAAGGAGGGTTAAAGAGAGCATGAAACAGGTAGTGAAGGCCCTAAGAAAAATCAGAGAGAGAAAGAGACAGATGAATGCTGGTACAAGAATTGGTTTTCAGCCTCTCCAAGGTTGTCAACCCTATTTCCTCCCATCTTGGGACCATTATTTGGTTTCTTTTTGCTTTTTTCTGCTGGTCCCTGGCCCTCAAATAGGCAGACTAACTCTTTGATACAAGAGAAAAATAATTTGGTAGCAAAACCTACTCAGATACATTATCATAAGTTAGCTATGGAGGACCACAAGACTCAAGATGAGGTTGTTACTTTATACAGGGTGTTCCCAAAACCCATCTCCACCCAACCTAAAGGGGGGACTTCTGCCCCTAGACCAAGCAGAGAAGGGCCACCCAGAACCCCCTCTGTCAGGCGATCTGAATTCTTGCTTAGGCTGCGAGGCTAAGCAATGCAAGAAAATATAAATAAAAGATAAAAATATCTAAATGGGTCCCCTGAGGGACAAGCCTGACTGCATAGGGGTTGATGTCAAAAGTATCCCCACTCCAGGAAAAAGACATCGGGATGGGTATGTCCCTCATACCTCACTGGACAACGACAGGGGGACTGGAGCCATCACAAGGTCCCCTTCAAATACTGGAGGTCAGGCCTCTATCCCCGCCTTTGCAAGTTTAGAATTGCCACAGCCCTTCTATACTTAGAGAAGGGAGGAGATGTCAGGGGCAGCCCTGCTTACACACTGAAGGCCTAAAATCAGCCATAGGCCTAAAATCAGCAATAGGCCTGTCATACATGTATACTAACACCAAATCTTGGGTCTCAGTGGAAAAACATTGAAACCATGGCTATAAGCTAATGTAAACAGGCAGCTTTTGTGGAAATTTACAAGCCTGAGTAGTCATAGACCTTGTAAATAGGTAGCCTGGGCAGACAATACCAACTTAGATAAGAACAATCGAGTCATAGGCAGAATCATAGTGAATTGTTCTCTGAACCTTCACCCAGCCGATACCCAGTTCTGAAGATATCTGTATTCCCCCTGAACACCCACACTCCAGTCTCATTCCCTTCCCCACATCCTGCCTGTCTGTGTTTACAACCCCTGTGTGAATAAATTACGATTTGAGAAAAAATAAATTATATAAAAAAAAAAGAAAAGAAAAGAAAACATGATCACAGCAGATTCTGGCTCTTAAAATCTTTTCCCCCTCTTCTGCTATGTTCCCTGAGAAATATGGCTGCCTAAACAAGACCTGAACAATTCAAACACAAGTTGACATCAAAATATGGATGGGAATATCTTACAGGACCCCAACCCTACAGGAAAAACTACAGTTAACAGCTATAAAGAAAGGGAGAATTGGTCTTCCCTAAGGACTGAGCCCCCTAATTAGTTATCTAATACCAAATAGTCAGCCCCCAAAATACATGCATTATGCAATATTATCTGACCCTGTATGTCATACTATTTTAATAATAATGTAAAAGAGATTATAAATTTTAGAGTAGTGAAAGGCACTTGAGGGGAAATGGGGCATGAAAGATAGTTGGAGGGGAAATAAAGTAATTATATTTTCATTAAAAATAAAATTTTAAAACAATAAAACAGCTAATAAATATCATTTTAAAATTTATTTTTAATATTTTTATAGATGTGTGTCTGTATGAGTGCATGTGCACGTGTGGACAAGTGTTCAGAAAGGTCAGAAGACTGTAGAACACCTCCCCCCCAGAGCTCTAGCTACATGCAGCTGTGAGACACCGTAGGTGCTGGGAAGTGAACTTGGGTCCTCTGTAGGAATAGCCAAGTGCTCTTAACCACTGAGTCATCTCTCCAGTCCTCCTAAAACATATCTTTAGACAATTCTTTACAAATAACTGTTTAAAACACTAAGGCATCTTGACACCCCCATCTTAATTACAATCTCATACTGTCAAATTTGGGTTTGCATATGAGAGAATGAGTAGTGGCCTGGTGAAGAGACATAGCTTGTTAGGAACAAGAATGCATGAATCAACCCTTAGTAAAGGATGATAATGCGTACATTAAATCATAAAAGGGACCTACTCACCAGAATGATACATATATGAAAATCTAAATGAGCCTTGCAAATATTTCACAGGAGAACCTAAATCAAACTTGCTACATTATAGAAATATTAACAAAATCTAAAGATACTCCTGTGATTAACCGGTAAATGGATACTATAAACTAAGAACCAGAAGGAAGAAAAACCTTCAGGGCAAATGAACATGCCCACTGTGGTGGGTAACGCACAAAGTCGGGAGGGAAAAGTGACAGGCAGAATGAGGCCATTTAGATTTGATCAAAATACATAGACATGGCTGAAACTTTAAAACAATCAAAACTCATAAAATGAACTTTTAAAATGTAATGCCAAATGTGTGATGAACATTTGGAATTAAATCAAAATGCTATCGTAAATGAGACTGTCTGATAACTCCAAGTTGAAGCTCACATTTTTCCATTCCTACAAAGTTACCTACTTTATATGTGACTGGCTCTGAGCCACAAAATTAGATACAAGTTTTCACATGTAAGGTAACCTTCTTATCTGAATATAGCTGTATCTGAATATTAAAGGAAAGCAGAAATAATATTATCTTTGCTATGCAAATTAGAAATGCCTTTGGGATAAGAAACAGCCTCCAGGTATTTTCAAATAAGAAGATGCAGAAGTATATTTCATGTTTAGTTTACTTCTCAACTATTTTAAATACTATTGATCTCAGCATTGTTTATATATAATTATATCCAGTTCATTTTCCTTTGAAACATTTATTTTTGATGTTAACATAAAAATAGCCAAGGCATTGAAAGCAATAGGCAATCTCTACCAATACTACCTAATAGCTTCAGATTATGGTTAGTATCTTATAACAATAATTTAGGTTGCTTGACATTCTAGCTATACATTTGGATGCCTTCCTTTATGGTTTTACAGAGAGCATTAGGTGGTGAAGAAGGATGGAGTGCAGGCAAGAGGACATGTGTGTCAGGAAAGAGGACATTAGAACCCATCATTTTCTACCTTCAGATCTGTCAGGTTTTCTGTTTTGTTTGGGTAAGTCTATAGAATGCAACTGACACTAGAAGTGTAAACGGTGTAGAATAGAGTTCATTGCTTCTGAAGAGCTCCTCTAGCTATTCAGAGCAGTGGCTCTCAACCTTCCTCGTGCTGTGACCCTTTAATACAGTTCCTCATGTTGTGGTGACCCCCAACCATCAAACTATTTCATTGTTACCTCATAAGTGTAATTTCATTACTGTTATGAATTGCAATATAAGTATCTGTGTTTTCCAATGGTCTTACATCACTGTTCTCTGTGAAGGATCAGTCGAGTCCCAAATCGCATAGATTGAGAAACATCAGCATGGGTCCCTGAGAGGTGTAGAGTTTTGACTGGGCAAGTGTTTGAAAGCTTACTTCATCTAGCTGTGTGATATCTTTGTGAGCTTGCTGCAGTTACATAGAATATATAAAACCCTTATTCAATGAATTTTTGGCATTACTCTTTTCTTCCAGTGTCATGTTCTTAAATAAAATTACAAAATGATAAATTTGTTTTTACAATGAGAACTACTCATATGATATACCTGATAACAGAATAGATATGTCTGATTATGAGTAGAGTGTGATGTGGATTTATATATGGTTTAAAATATTTTCATTTGTTCACACACAATTATTTTATCTTTTTTCACAAAATAAGTAAATGATAATTCTGAATAAAGGATATGAAGAGCCACGCTTAAATGTTAAAATCAATAGTAAATACAGATTCTGAAATATCACTATCTACAGACAGTTGAAATAAAATACTCTGAAAACTACAGACCCTTTAATACCAACCATTGGCTTATTTCTTTGCTTTATGAACAATTAAATCAACTTTATAAAAGTTAGAGCCTGTTCAAGCTAGGATTAGCATAATTAACCATATACGGCTAAAAAAAAAACCTGTAAGGGAGGTGTATGACACAGAGATATATCTCCTGTTCAATGTGCATCTGGGATGTAGTTTTAGCTCAGAACTCATAAGAATAAAGTTATGAACAGTCAAGTGGAAATTGTTATTCCATGAAACTAAGAGTGAAAAACAAAAAGGACCATGGATATATCCACTGGACTTTTAAAGTCCTTTTGACATCAAATTACCTACTTAAATTAATTCTCCAAATATAATAGTCAAATGCATTTTGTAAAACACAACCACCTTTCAGTCATACAAGAATAAAATATCAAAAATTTAAATCTGTAAATAATACACATAAAACAAAGAAGGGAGAAGGGAGGCAGAGCAGGCTGGGAGGGGCTTTAGGACACAAACAGAACAATGAATTCTGTGGATTTTTTTCCACATATATTACAAACAGAGAAGAAAAGTCAATAACTTCAAACACCCCAGAAGTATAGAAGGAAAATAGGCACAAGGAAAAAGAGCTCTGCTTAGCCAAAGGAGAAGGAGAAGGACGACCTGGGAAGACAGAAAATCTCTGGACACTAAGGACTCTAGTTAGATGCTACAGGGGAGGAAACTGTGGTCTTATCACCACCCAAACAAGCAAGAACCAAGGGGATGGTGGGCTTCACGTCTCACATGGCTCTAATATGGTTCCTTCCCCTCACTATTGCCAGGAGGGGAGCAGAGCTGGCAAATGAACTAGTCCACAGTTCAGCTCCTCAACCCTGAACCCAAATGATAGTCAGAGGAAGGCAGGCAGAAGGAAGGCAGAGCTTTCACCACTGTCCAGCACTGGCAAAGATCCATATTTTCTCAATTCCAACCATAAAAAATAAAAATGAGAAAATAAACACTTTTCAAATAGCCAAAGCAAAACTGAGCCAAAAGAATAATAGGTACTTCCATTCCTAATTTCACAGTAAATTACAAAGCCACAGTAAGAAACGACTATGTGATACTGCACAAAACAGACGTGGAGATCAAGGAAGGCAGAGACAACAGGCACAAGAAGAAACGCCAATTAAATTATAACTTTCAGTAAAATGTGTAATTCAAAAAATGTTCAACAACTCTCCCAAAAGGATATGTCAAAGAAACTTCCATCAAGACCTATGACAGAAAAACTTGTAAAGTCTAAATACCTCATTCACATGATAGCAAATTCTCACTTAAAAGTAGAATGTAGGTGAATTTTTCAAATACTAAAAAAGAAAATGCACTAGCCCAAATTCTATACCTAATGAAAATATCTTTGAGAAATGAAAGAAAAATCACAATATTCTTAAAAGAAGTGGGTAAAAGTTTTTCCTTTAAGTGATCAGTCACCAAGGAATGGATAAAGTCAGTTTTCTAAAAGGAAAAGAAGCGATAAGAAGAGAGGTTCTAGAACACCAGAAAGTAAGAAATAAGATTAGCTATGGGCCAGGGCTGAACGTTGGAAACACAACCCTTGCCAAACATGCATAGGCTTTACCTCAATCACTAGTCCAGACCACCCCTCAAAATAAATGGAATGAAACCTGGGTTGTTAAGAAATGCCATACTCAGTTTCTAAACAGTTTGATGACTGAATCAAAATGTCTATCATACAAAGTCACCCCTCAATACCACCCCAAGATGAGATTATCCCACTGTCAAACTCTACTGAGCACGTAAAGAAAACTTAACAATTTTTACACAATGTGTTCCAGGAAACGAGAAGGAAGCACTTTCTAATTCATTCTGCGTAGCTACACTTGGCTCTGAATCAGAAACCAAAGACAAACCCACAAAACAATATGCCTCATCATTACAGATTCATAAAAATCCTTAACAAAAGATTATAAAATAGTACTCAGAAATATGTAATTTATATATCATGGACAATTAAGGTGTATTTCAATTATGCAAAGCTGTTTCAAAATAAAAATTAAAATAAATGAATTTTCCTATATCACTAAAGAAAAATTTCCCGTGATTTTTCAATTGAAAGAGTAAGAAAGCTTGATACAATTCAAATTTTTTCACAACAAAATTCCCTAGAAGCCAAAGTATAATTTCTTCACTTTGATAAAGAACATTCACAAAGCCTCACAGCTAATGAGGACTGGACTAGATCCCAGTGAAAACCTGCAATTCCTTAAGCTGTGAACAAAGACTTCCTTTTTACTGAGAACGGGAAGGGGCATTACAAGTTTGCTCTCAGCACACTTGTTTGCCACTAACTTCAGTATTATAAAAGTGAAATGTTTATTGCCATGTTATATGTATTAAAGGTATTTTAGGATAGACAGTTAGTAGTATGATTCCTTATGGCTTTTTTAGATTCTCTACTGTTATTGTACCTTCCTTCCTTCCTTCCTTCCTCCTGATCCAGAACAGTTGAGTTGAACCAGCCAGCCAGAATTCAGAGAGAACTAGAAAGGGTGAGCTTATTCAGCCATAAGTCTCAGAGGCTGAAAATATTCTAGGCCTAGATTAAATTTTGCAGAGGCTAGAAGCTTCCAGGACTAGGCGTGAGTTAGCAGACTGAAGCAATAAGCCTCAGAGACAACAATCACATCAGGAGAAGAAAAGTTACTTTTAAGTCAGTGTGTGCATGCATGTCTACATGTGTGACAAGTGGAGAAAGGGAGGCCATGGATTTGAACGAGGACAGAGGGAAGTACATGAGAAACTCTGAGAGGAGAAAGGGAAAGGAAAACGATTCATCACATTGTTGTGAAGTAATGCCACCACAGCACTGGAAGACACAGACAGCAATGAGGAAACAAAAAATGATTCACACCAAAAAGAAAGAAAGAAAAAATCCTTTTATTTAAAGCCAACATTATGTCCATATTGAATATGAAAAATCATAGTAAACAAGGAAAATGAAAAATAACAAAAGCATAAAGAATAACTTTTATAGGAAAGAACATTTTGTATAGTATCATTTACCCTCACAGAATATATTTAGGTATAAGTCTAAACAGGCACAAGACTTGAGTGATAGAAGAATACAAAATGCTAACTATAAAATTAAAGAAAAATAGGCAAATATATTGGATCAGGAATTAGAAATATCTATAAGATAAAGGTGGTAGCTTCCCTCCAAGTTGACTCTCAGGTTTAAGACAATTCCTATCAAACCGAGCAAGACATCCTAAAGAGAGAAGAGATTCTTCTGAAATTAACATGGAGACACAGAGGACTAAAGTGTTTAATGAGCTATAGTGCAATGGCTAGCACTGAACTTCTACGATAGTTAATAAGACTTGGAAAAACCAATCCTTACAATTTCAGAGTATGCTATTTTACTACAATATTCAAGGTAGTGCAGTACTGTCAGAAGAAAAGGTACGAAGAACAGCAGAACAGAACAGATATCCAAAGAAGACATCCTTTCAAGCATACACACTTGGTTCTGTATGTGGGGAGAGAACAGCACTTTTAATAAATTGTGCTAAAACAACTGGACAATCATAGACATTCCCAAAGCAGGGAGGGACCATCCTCCATAAATATCTCCTTGTACAAATAAAAATTTAGACAAAACAAAACTAAATTTAAAACAAAGTATAAAACGACAAAAATTTTAGAAAAAAAGTCTTCAAAGTCTAGAACTAGGCTAAAAATTATTGAGTAAGCACCAAAAGTACAACCAAGGAAAGGAAGTCTGAACTCAAGTTTTCAAATTTTGTTTTTCAAATGACTCTAAACAGCATCACAAAGTGACTGACTGGGAGCAAGTTACACACAGTTCACACAGTTCACACGTGGACAGTGTCCAGGAAATTTAAGGAATTTACAAATTCAACAACAGTGATTTAAAAATTCAAGTCAAAAATGGGCAAAAAAAACCATTAATAGAAGACATGCAAGGCAAAGAAGCACAAAAAAAGGTATAAAACACCATTTTCCTTGAAGAGATAGAAATTAAAAACAACAACAGTGGGGGTGCTGGAGAGATTGTGGTGGGAGCTTGCTAAAAAGCATAAGGAGCTGAGTGATCCCTAGGACTGGTGCGACAATAGAAGACAGAAAGTTGTCCTCTGACCTCCACAACTATACTCATTTACACATATGTATAAACACCCTTATAAAATAAAAGAAATGCTTTTAAGTTGAGAAGTAATTAGGTATCATGGAACTGTCAGAATGGAGAGAAGAAACCACAGGGGGCAATCCCATCGAAGATGCAGGCAAACCTGGATCACTCACATATTTCTGGGAGAATTTAAATAGCTTTTTAATTTCTTAATAAACTAAACATGTTACTATCATAATCTAGAAAATTCTGCCCCTGATATACATTCCAAATGAAGAAAAACTTATATTAACAATAAAAAGATCCACAAAAGTATTCATAGAGCCTAATTCATGGTAGTTAAATGCTATAAACAATCCAGATACCCTTTAACAAGAAAAGGTTAAACTATGGGATGCCATGGAACACTTCAGCAATAAAAACTAAACAAACTAATGATATTCCAGTTTAGAAATGATCCCGGAGAGTAATGTTGAATTAGAAGTTAACACTCAAATGTTACACGCTTGTCTTGTTTGATTTGTTTAGTGCTATAGAGATGACCAATTTATACAGAGAATAAATAAGCACTTGAAGGAAGCAAAGAGCAAAGAGGGGCTTCAGAGGTGAGAAAGAAGGAAGTAACACTACAAAGGTCACTGTGCTGACACAGTTTTATATCTAGCATATCAAGCTTGTATGTGTCTCTTGGAGTCTTAGTTATGGTTGGCAATGCTGTGATGAAACACCATAACCAAAGCAATTTAGGGAGGAAAGGGTTTATTTGGATTATGCTTCCACATCACTGTTCATTAAAGAAAGTTAGGGCAGACATTCAAACAGGGCAAGAACCTGGAGGCAGGAGCTGATGTAGAGGTCATGGAGGAGTGCTGCTTACTGGCTTGCTCTACCATGGCTTACTCACCCTGCATTCTTACAGAACATGTAGCCTACCCAGAGTGGGCTGGGCCTTCCTCACATCAATCACTAGAAAATGCCCTATAGGCTTGCCTACAGCCCAATCTTATGGGGGAAATGACTCAGGTTCTCTCTTATTAAACAACTTTAGTTTATATTAAGCTGACATAAAACTTGCCAACACACCTGGCTTTAGTTTGTAATGTAGTTTCCACAAAGTCTTATCACTGAAAGCAGAGTCTCTGTATTATTTCTTAAATAAAAAGCTTAAGTTTTAAAAATGGACATATACTACATCTTTTAAAGCACTGGCCTTCCTATAACTCTCTGAGCCTTTCACTATTTCCATTCAACAACATTTTGTCTATTTTGGTTTTTTTTTTTTTACTTTTGGGGGTGAGACATGAAAGAACACTATATACTTTTGCATGTGTGCACAGGATGCAGATATGCCCATGCGCATACACATAGAAGAAGCCAGGCTGTCCATCTGGTATCTTCCCCCACCACTATCTAGATTTTTTGTTTTTTTGAAACAGGGTCTCTAGGTGATCTAGAAGCTCACCCCTCCTGTTAGGCTGGCTGGCCAGCAAACTCCTGGCATCTACCTGTCTATGGACCCATAAACTGAGTACAATGAGCCATGCCAGACTCTTAGATGGGCATTGGTGGCTCAAGTTCAGGAACTCTTGCTTGAACAACAAATATTCTTATCAACTTAGCTATCTTACCACACCCTATCTGTTTTGACTGTTTTAAAGGGCATTTCTAGCATTAGAAAGATGCTTGACAGTTAAAAGTTCATACTGCTCTTGCATAGAACCCAAGTTTGGTTCCAGGCACCCCTGTGAGGCAGCTCACAACCACCATCCAAGGTATCTGACACCCATTTTGGACTGTGTGACCATTTACACTCATGTGCATATGCACCCGTACACCAAAGCATACAAAAATAAATCTTAAAATCAAAAAACATTCGGGGTTAGAGAGACTGCACAGCAGTTAACAGCACTTGCAGCACAATAGGGGACTTGGATTTGGTACCTGCTATCAACATGATGCCTTACAATTATGTATAAACACAGGTCCAGGGTATCTGATGTCATCTTCAGACCTCCAAGGGTACTGCACACACATGGTACACATTTACATTCAAAGGCTTACAAACATATCACTACATAAATAAATAAGAATCTTCAGATATAACCTAAAATAACTTCAGAAACTATAAACATAAAAGGGGATCATGTAAGAAGAAACTAGAGAAGGGAATAGCATAGGGGGACACACGTAATATGAAGGGGAAATAAAAAAATGGTGGAGGGGCTTTAATTGGGGAGGTTGAGGGAGGTCAATACAAAAGGCAAGGGAAGAAGAAATGACAACTTCAGGAGGGATGTTTGATAAAGCATCAAAGAATCATGTTACATTATAGTCATTATTGTCTTAGTTAGGGTTACTATTGCTGTGATGAAACACCAGATCCAAAAGTCAAATTGGAAAGGAAAGAATTTATTTGGCTTACACTTCCATATCACTGTTCATCAATGAAAGAAGTCAGGACAGGAACTCAAACAAAGCAGGAACCTGGGGGCAAGAGGTGATACAGAGGCCATAGAGAAGTGCTGCCTACAAGCTTGCTTACCGTGGCTTACTCAGACTGCTTTCTATAGAACCCAGGACTACCAAGCCAGGAAGAGCACCACCCATAATGGACTGGACCCCACTTCACCCCCATCAATCACTAATTAAGAAATGTCCAACAGGATTGCTTTTAGTCCCATTTTATGGAAGCATTTCCTTAATTGAGATTCTTCCCTCTCAGATGATTTTAGCTTGTGTGAAGCTGACATAAAACTATCCAGCACAGTCACCTAAAATTATTATACACATGCACATACATATACCTGATATGGTCTGCTTCTTTTAACATAACTGTAGCCATTTTGTATTTAGCCTCCATTTTGCTCATAAGGTGAAATCATGTTCATCCACTTCCCAGAAGTAACCATTCTAGATGACACAGAAAAATCCTACTAATAGGTCAAAATTCTATGGTTGTATTACTCATGCTGTGTTATCTCAACACTCTGGAAATCCCCCATCCACCCTTCCACTTGTCTCACTTAGGACCAATCAACTTAAAGGTCAACTGATAATACTTTATCTAGTTAGCCAAAATGTAATACTGCCTCTGTCCTTGCTTTCTGAACTTTTGAGCCTGATTTTTCCTATTAAAAGCCTGCCCTAAGAGCAAAGGAGCACCACAGTTTGACTCCTGAGTCCTCTCTGTGGTCGTGACCTAAATTAAGATTTCAAAAAAAAACTTTCACCATATCTGAGATAAGTATCTAAGTAGTCAATGTATGGCTGTTCCTGAACCCCAACATTTTGGGGGCTCATCTGGGATAGCCCCCACCCACATGAATACCCCTCAGATATTATTGAACACTAGAAAAGCCAACTAATTCCCTCCATGTAGAGATAAGTGTCCTGTACCTGTGCAGTTCTGTGGCTAGTTTTCTGGTTTTGGTCTAGACCTCTTAGGACTCAGATAAGAGAAGCTGCATCCTACATTGCTCTTTGAGCCATAGCACAACATAGGACACTCTGGTTCCCTGTTGGGTGAAGGGGGACAAATTAAAATCCACCCTTCAAACTTCATCAGGAATCTAGCCAGAGAGTTCCAACGTGCAGTATGATATTTGTTCTTGAAAACGAGTTCTGCCAGTGTCTATCTTTTGCTTTCGGTTTGTTTGCTGGCACCATTATCTTCAATTTTCAATTCTATTATAGGGCAATCTTCCTCTACTTTTGATACCCTTCTTGAGATGATTCTGTGCCATTTCCAGGACTTCCAGAAAGATACCAATCTGTCCAGCAACCAAGTCTTTTCTGGCAAACTCAGAGCCCTTTGTGAACTTAAGTGGCTATCCTTTGGCACAAGATGCCCCCTACCTGTCACAACTACAGTAGAGGAGGTGGCCATCATCTCAACTAACCTCACTTTCTTATCCCATGTTCTGCTAATCCTGACACTCATCACACACCGCCTATTCTCTCGAGGAGGATGACATACTTATCTGATGCCACAGCAAGCCCCAGTAACTTGGGCCCCAGTGGCACCTGCAGCACCCTCAGCAACTCTACTTCTATCCTCCTCCTCCTCTTCAACTTCCTCATCTGCCATAGCAAGCCCACCCATATTCAATCAAGTATCTACTTCGGCTCCTGGACAGAGACTTTCCATTTACGTGTCATCATCACTCTCCCCCTCTCAGGAGGGAGACATTCCCTTCCTGGTATATCAACCTTTTATTCACTAGTGAGGTCTACAATTGCAAAGCTAAGAATCTGCCCTTTTCTGAGAAAGTCCAGGATCTAATCTCTCTCCTAGTGACTACTTTTCATACTCAACTGTCCACCTGAGGTGATATCCAACAACTCCTCCAGACACTCTTCACCACATAGGAACAGATTGCATGGGGCAGGAGGCTCTCAAACTTATTCCAGTGGACAAGAACAGAGCAAATTCACTGAAGACCCTCCAGTCATCAATGCTGATTCCCCCAAAGCAGCACCAACTAGAATCCTATCATGACTCGAAGTCCCTTCCCAAGCCTTTAACAGTATGGGGGGTGGGGGGGGACACCTAGTTATCATCCTTATTACACTGAGATGCATCACTCAGTAATCCAGAAGGGAGAGATATTCAGGTTGAGAGTTTTTGAGAATGAGTGAAGGAAGGTCAGCTGGATGCTTTCACTGCCCCTCTAAGCTAGGAGGCTTTCACACCAGCAACTGTATACCAAGTCTTTATTGACAAAATCAAAAGATTAAGATTTTATTTCAAAAAATAACAGTATGCAAAGATTTTCCTAAGGGTCTAAGGATGACACAATTACCTGGGCATGAGCAACAGTTGTCAATTGGCCTTAAGACTCACTCAACTGAAGAAAAATCATGCTTGGTACTACAAAAACAGCCAACTATCTTGGGCCTACTGATACCATGGATCTTCAAGAACCTAATGCTGCCACCTTACTAGACCAGTATAATACCTTTATAAATCTTACTCTTACACCCACAGACAAATATAGCTCTTATCTCTCAAGAGAGAAGCTTCTCTCTACAACCAACAAAGATCATTAGAGAAAACTACAACAGATCATAATGTAGAAATTAACTGATTATAGAGTGCCCAGCCTCAATGGACACAACTCCTGTACCTAAGGCTCAGAGAACATGGCAGAAGAGGGGGGTGTAAATATTCTAAGGGCCAACGGAACAAGTCTGCCATGAGATGGTGTCTCCTAGACATAACAGAGAAGCTATATGCATGACACCTCAATAATATGGTTGTCTAAACAAGACCTGAGCAATGACAAAAACAATAGGCATGTTAACATGGAATGTGGAAATCTCATAGGACTTCACTGGTAGACTAAGAAGTATAGGCAACATAGGAAAACTGAGAGGTGGAGAACTAGACTGTCCTAGGGAGGAGCTATGTAACTGATTGCCCAATATAAAGTGGTCAACCAGGAAATCATTTGTACACAAACAACATCACATGGACTCATGAGGATAGATAGATGGATACATACATAAATACATACATACATACATACATATATAGATGTAGAGATGTATAGATGATAGATAGATAGATAGATAGATAGATGTTCATATGGATATATATATATATATATATATATATATAAATGTATATAATAATAAGGAAAGAGAACATCAGTTTGAGATGGAGTGAGTACATAAGAGGGGTTAGAAGGAGGAAAGAGAAGGGAAAAGTGATGTAAGTATATTTAATTAAATTTAAAAAGTGAAAAAATTAATTGTTATAAGTGTCATTTACAAAAAAATAAGCTAACAAAAATAAAAATATTTCCATGACTTAATTTCAGTTACCAATAAACCTTTAAGAGCTCAAGGGTGCTACTCACCCAACCACACTTTTATTATAGCCATATTTTAAGATTAGGGCACAAAAAGGCTTATATAAGTTTTTTCTTAAAATAAACAACATCAGAGTGACAAATGGCACAGGCTATTTTTAAAATTAAATATGCATATGCATATATATTTCAAAAGTTTCTGGTTTGAAGGACAAATCCATCTTCACCACACTGATGATTAATTAAGGAAATTTCTACTCCATTTACTATTCATCTTTAAGGTCAGAAGAACTAAAGTACCATTGAGATAATTAATGCTGAAACTAACCATACAAATGTTGCATATTATGATGCATCACTATAGCTAAAAAGCTTCTTACTAATGATATTTAGGCAGTGCCCAGCATTGCTGCTTTCCACTGAATGGTGACAGGTGCTTAGTGCTTTGGGGCAGTAACCTCTTTGAGATATATACTGTCAGTCTTCAATGCTTCTAAAAAGTTTAACCTTCCCTCTCTTCACAGAAGTCCTCCAGTCAAGATTAACATTCTGTTTCCACAAACTTTTAGAAGTGTTAGCCTCAAATTCCAAGTGTTATTCCCTCATGCAATAAAGTACCAAAGATAGATATCAGCAAAAATGAATGCAATATGCATCACACTGGAGACCTTGATGTAAAGGCTTATGTGATTAAATAGTTGATGGGTAAATGTGTAAACACTTTGATTAGGCTTATAATAAGTGCAATGAAACAAAGTATTTGGGTCTTTTAACCAAATACTGTAAATGTTGCTATATTTTCCATTTTAAAATATTCTCCCATTAAAAACCAGACCATTCACCATGCTCAAGTAGGCTTCATCCCAAAGATGTACATATGGTTCAACGTAAGGAAACGTAGATATATAAACCACCATATAAGCAAACTGAATGAAAAACACAGGAGAAATAGAGGAGGGGTGGATAGGAAGGGAAGAGATGGGGTATGAAGGAGGTGGGAGAGAGGGAGGGGGGAAACTGCCCATAATATTTGGATGAATAAATTAATAAAAATGCACACACAAAAAACTGCAGTAAATTTTAGAATACTGGGGAATGTAAATGATGCTTCATAGGAAGACCTTAAGAATTCAAAGATTTTATCATTATCCTTTTAATATGTAATTTAAAACCAGTAAACTGCAGGATAACTAAAGTAGAACATACCAAACCTCATGCTCCTGTAAAAAAGGAATTTAAATGCTATTTATAAACAAAGTAGCTCTAGAAAGGCTCAAGAACTCAATCTGACCTGGAGAAACTGATCACTGGGTAACAGTGCTGGCAGATCTTTCTGGAGACCTAAGTGTGATTCCCAGTACCCACCTCAGATGGCTCACAACTGCCTATAACTCCAGCTCCTCTGGTCTCTGCAGGCACCTGCAGTGACCTGCATATGACTCTCCCAGCCTTCACTTCCTACATACACATAGCTAAGTAATGAACTGAATTCTTTTAAGAGTTTACTTAAGGACACTGTAGGAACTGTAGAGATAGATGGTAGCTCAGTGGGTAAGCACTCTTGCAGAGAATCCAGGTTCATTTCCCATTACCCACAAGGCAGTTCACAACTGCTTATAATTCCAGTTCCAAGGGCCTGACACCCTCTTCCATCCTCTGCAGGCTCAGGCAAGCAGATGGTGCACATGATGCACATGCACACACTGAGGCATACACAAACATAAATTAAAAAGAGGTTTTTAAGTGCACTACAACCCAGAGGAACAGAAAAGAGGGAATAATTGGTTGGAGAGGATTTCTGAACATATTACCAGTCCTAAGATCACAGAAGTATAGAGCTGATCATGGTCAGCCATATAGCATATTTAACCATGGTCTCCAGTACGCTACTCTGTGGAGCACCCTGGCAGCCGATTAGGAACCTTCATCACTATAGGCAAAGCTATACACTCCCTGCTGTTTTGTCTACAGTGCATGCACCAGTCGTTTCTAGCAACATATGCAGGAAAGACCCCTGTAATTTTTGCTACTCAGTCACCAGCAACCATTGCCATCCCAGAACAAGGACAGTTGCTCCCAACTACATATGCTGTGATGACACACCATGACCACAGCAACTCTTATAAAGAAAAACATCTTATAGAGGCTCGGTTACAGTTTGGAGGTTTAGTCTATTATCATCACTGCAGGAAGCATGGCACCACACAGGCAGACATGGTGCTGGAGAGGTAGCTGAGAGTTCCACATCTGCACTGTGCTTCTGAAACCCCAAAGGCCAGCTCCATAGACATGCTTCCTCCACGAAGGCCACACCTACTCCAACAAGGTCACACCCATTCTAGCAAAGCTACACCTACTTCAACAAGGCCACAGGTCCTAATCCTTTCAAATAATGCCATTTTCTATGAGCCTGTGGGGTCATGTTCATTTATACTACCACAAGAACCAATCTCAGAGCTGCAGTTGTACCACAAACTCCAGGAAGGTCCCTAAGTTAAACTGTAAAGTGCCTTTACCTAACACTTTATAATCCAATGATCAAAATGGTCGGATGAATGATATATTCCAAGTGCTAAAAGAAAAAAACCCAACCAAACAAGAATAGATTATTATATAAGGATAAAGGGTCAATTCATCATTAGAATAAAACTATAAAAGCCCATGGACCCACCACTAGAATAACTATATCTATAAAGAAGTATTGACAGGCTTTTAAAAGAGAAAACAGAAAATGAAAAAAAATAGAAAAAGATGTCAATGCTTCATTTTTAATAATAACATAAAAATTTAATAAGTTAATAACATGACCCAAAAGAAATATCCAAAATCTGCTATCCAACTGCAACAGAGTATATACTCATCTCACACAATAAAATATCTACAGCATAGAACATCTATTAGAACAAAGAACAACTCTTAGTAAATGTAAGTATGTATTCTGATCACAGTGGAATAAGAGTAGAACTGAAAGTAAAGGAAACCTGGGAAGGTCACAAACAAGAGAAAAGCAAAGGACATAGTCCTGGACAACCAAAGTGAGTCAACGAAGAAATCAAAGAAAAAATTAAAACACCGATCCCTAACATTAAAACTAAAGGAAAAAAGCAAAGCAGAATAAAGATGGAAGCTTACTAATTAATTAATGTACACACAGAAAATTGATGCACATACAGAAAATAACCATATAGTAAATCAAAAATGAAGGGAGAAACATAATTTATATTTCATACAACCAAAGGATGACAAGTACCTACTGTGAAGTTATCTATCATCAAATTTGATAACCTAGAAAAAAATTAGATAAATATTTATTGCATTTAGCCTGCCAAAACTGAGTCATGGAGAAATATGGAATATGAATAGTTAAATACAGAGAAATTAAATTAGCAATCAAAATTCCCACAAGTCCAAGAAAAGAGCTTTATCTGTAACAACAATTTAGGAATAGTTGATATTGATCTTTCTCAAACTCTTCCAAAAATAAGAATAGTTCCAAACGTATTTAACCTTGCCCTGAAAACAAAACCAGGCAAAAAAAAAACTACACACACACACACACACACTACAGGGAAATATCCCTGATGAACACATATACAAAAGCTATCAACCAAATCTTAGTTAGGTTCAATAGCATGCTATAAGGATTACATACATATGATATTTACTCTTAGGATAAGATAGTGGAACATATGTAGATCAATACATATGATACACCATATTAAAGAATGAAGGAGCATCCCAACACATAAAAAAGTACTCTACAAACAGATTTTTCATTATTAAAAAAATATGCAAAGAAAAAAAAGAATGTAAGAAGGTTCTTCTGCATGAGCAGTTCTCAACCTATAGGTAGAGAACCCTTTAAGGGTAGAAAAATCATTTCACAGGGTTGCCCAAGACCATCCGAAGACACAGATATTTACTTTATGATTTACAACAGTAGCAAAAGTACAGCAAAATTACAAAATAAGAAGTAGCAAAGGAAAAAAATTATGGTTGTGGGTCACATGAGGAAGTAGATTAGCAGGTCACAACAGTAGGAAAATTGGAAACCACTGTTATACATTATAAAGTCTATATAACACTATCATAGCTAACAAATAAACAGAAAATATACAAAAAGTTTTCCTGTGAGATCTAGAATAATATAAAGAAGCATGCTTGCTACTTCTATTCAATAGACTACTGATGTCCATAGCCAGAGCATTTAGGCAGGAAAAGAAATAAGTACATTCAAATAAAAAAGAAGTAAGTGGAATATTCTATTTGCAGATGGCATATGCTTACATAGAGAAAACCCCAGTCTCCAAAAAAAAAAAAAAAAAAACCTTCAAGAATAAATGAATCAATCAAGTTTCAGCAATCTCATTTATAATATTACTGTAATGGAAAATCTTCACTGGGTAAACTTAATGGGAGCTAGAATTAACTAGAGACTCTGGCCAGGTCTATGAGTGAGTTTCTAGAAAGGATAAGGGGAGGGGGAAGACAGCTTCCAAGGGGGCCTAGATATAAAAGGTCCAAGGAAAAGGTAGCACTGCCTGCCTCTTCTTCCTGATGATGAGTAGCACACCTACTCCTGCTGCATGCTCTACAAAGACTCAGCTTACTCAGCCTTCCCTCAGGAGCTGAAGACCAGCAACTCCCAGGAATGCCTTAACCTTAAGTGTCAATTGGCACATCAGAGGCATTCTCATGGACTTGCTACCAGGTTCTCAGTATGAACACAGCCATTAATCATAGAAGGATATCTAGAAGAGTTCCCTTTATGTTACATTCTATCTGCTCTGCTCTGCAAACCTGTGGAGTACAAGTACTAAAAAGAACATAAACACTTAGGAATAAGCTTGACCAAGAAGATGAAGCAGAAAACCAGAACACTGATAAACAAACTGAAGAAATACAAAAGCTGATCACATGATCATGGGACCAGAAGAATGGTTATTTTTTAAATGTGCACACTACCCAAAGCTAGCTACAATGTCAATATTGACCTTGCCAGAGGGGCAGTGGGATTTTTAAATTTAAAAATAAAAAGTAATCAAAAAGGTTCATACACACACACACACACACAAAAAAAAAATTCTTGGGCAAGAAAAACAAAGAGGCCACACTTCCTGTTTGTTAATTCAGTCACAAAGCTGCAGTAATCAAAATAGTACATTACTGACATAAGCACAGACCCATAGACCAGTAGAATACAAGAGTGAACACGGAAGTAAATCCATCCATAAACAAACCTTCAATTCATTTTTAACAAAGATTACACACTGCAAAGAGGATTAACTCTTAAATTATGATGGACAGATTGTACATTCCAATAATTAAGAATAAAATGTGACTTGGTGAGACCAGTCTTTGTGAAAGTACTTGTGCAGGCCTGAAGAATAGCTAACCTGGTGGCAGAAAGGCAACAACTCGACTCTCCATGCCCACCCATATCATACGTACTTTTAATAAATTAAAGTTCTTTCAAAATAAAATTGGTCCTTGATCTCACACACATAATAATTAACTTAAAATGAGGGCGTGAGAGAAGGCTGAGTGGTTAGGAGCACTTACTGCTGTTGTACAGAACCAAGGCTTCATTCTCAGCCCACACTTGTTATTTCATAACTATCTGTAACTCCAGTTCCAGGGGTTCCAACACCCTCTTCTGGTCTCCATGGACACCAGGAATACATGTGATACATACATGTGTGCATACAGACATGTAGGCAAACACTAATACATAAAATAAAAATGAGTATTTTTAAAAATTTAACTCAAGATGGATTAAAGTAAACGTAAGACATAAAATTATCAGAGAAAATAAAAAAATTACTTGATATTAACACTGGCCATGATTTTGTTTCTGGTTTAATATTTAATTTCAAATTACATACCTAGAAACATGGGTTCTTTCAAAAGAATGTCTCAGAAGTCACTTAAAACAACAAAGAGTTGATCTACATTGACGGGCTGTCTTCTCTATCAGTTTAGGCATTGCCTCGGTTCTAAAATTACTTTGTACAAAAGGATGACAATGGATGCCAGACTATGGCAGTTGAGCTCCCAGTCATAATCCTTATCAATTGTTGTAGCCATCACCTCTAGATTTCAAACAGAGAGGCAGGCATACTAATCCAACACTTAGAGGCTGAGGCAGGAGGAGAGTTACAAGTTTAATACAAAGATCTTCTCTCAAACTAAAACAAGATTCAAATAAGAAAATCAAATAAGAAAATAATCATAAATAATATATAGAGTATAAAAAATAAATGACAGTATGTTTATTCTAATTAAGGTTCCTCTAAAGCAATGGTTCTCAACCTTCCTAATGCTGTGATCCTTTAATATAGTTCCTCATGCTGTGGTGACCCCTGACCATAAAATAATTTTCATTAATACTTCATAAATGTAATTCTGCTACTGATATGAATCAAAATGTAAATCTCTGCATTTTCCAATTGTCTTAGGTGACTGCGTGAAATAGTCATTCAACACCCAAAGGGATCATGACCCACATGTTGAGAACCACTGCTCTAGAACAGGATCAGAATAAGTAGAATGAACATATAATACAAAGGAGATTTATTAGATTGAACCATAAAATATGGGTTGGGTAGCCCCACAAAGGCTATCTGCATATGGGAGAGGCTGGCAGCTGTTCACCAAACTAGACTGTCTCAGTAGTCACAGTTTAGCACTGAAGACCTGGGGGATTCCAGGGGAACATGTCTTCAGTCTACACTGGAAGGTCAAAGACAGTAGATTTCACTATCATCCAAGGATGGAAGCAGCACCATCCAGAGCATATGAATAGGTGCACTAGCCAGCAAGGAACAAAAATAGGTAAGCAAAGGCAGCACTAATTTCTCTCTCAGCACACTTACATGTAAATTGCCAAAGGCGGGTGCTGCTTACTCTGGAGGAAGGTTTCCCTTGCCTCAGTTAAATCCTTCCAGGAAATATTCTTACAGACCCATACATGGGAGTATCTTAGTTGATTCCAGATCCAACCAAGCTGAAAACCAAGATTAAGCCATCACAGTTGTATATGATACCTATTCAACAACTACCTTTAAAAATACAAAATATCAAGTTAAAAAGCCACATACTAAGCTAATTGTTGTGTAGTATTCCCCCAATACATGACAGGACCATCAGCCATCAAGAAGTGGAGTTGCTGAGGTAATCAGGAACATACCTTGGCCTGTCGTCATAGCAAAAGAATAAAGATAACACATTGATGGCTAGGCCTATGGTAATGGCTCCTGGCATTCCTTCACAGGATGAGGGAACAGGTCACAAGACCTTCCCTCACCAGAGACTCCAGACACCACCAACTCCTGCCCCAGCTTCACATGGTCTTTGATAGGTGCTAGAAGAAAAGCTGGCTGGGGTGAGGACTCTTTGGTGATACATGGGCAACAAGGGTTTAGTCAAAGGACACAAATTATTTATTAGACAGACTGCAGACCTAATAAAAATGTCACTATCTAAATTGTGTTTTGCAGCAATCATTTATTTTAGAAGAGGAAAAAAACCTCAAATACCTATGTTCTAGTTTCCTTTCTGTGATAAACACCATGCACAAAAGCAACTTAAGAAAGAAAAGGGTTTCTTTCACTTCCAGGTCAGAGAAAGCAAGGTATGAATTCAATCAAGAACTGAAGCAGAACTATGAAGGAATGATACTGACTGGCTCATGCTCGGCTACCTTTCTCCTCAACTCAGATCCACCTACCTAAGTATGGTACCACCCATAGTGGGCTGGGGACTAGACCCTCCCAGATCGATAATCAGTAAAGATAATCTCTCACAAACATGGCCATAGGCCAATCTGATCTTGGCAATTCCTCCACTGAAGTTAATTATTCCCAGAAAACTCTCAGTTCTGTCAAGTTAAGAATAACTAACTAGTACAACCTACAACCAATAAGAAATTCTACTTTCTAAGAACATGTAAGAAAAGCATAACACATATATTTGCTGTTTGTATATTATTGTTATGAAAATCAAAAGTTGGTTTTCAATGCTATAATGAACTTCTATTTAAAACAGACTTTTAAGACTATTGTATGTCTCTCTAGAAATCAAAAAATCATAATAATATGAATACCCTTCCCATAATGTTTATCAAACACCATTGCAAATTTTCCATTTCTATAAATGCCTTCCCTCTGACAGCATTAACGGCTAAATGTAGACATTTCTTCCTCTAACTAAGCAGTGATATTCAGTTAATAATTGTCAAGACTGTTTACTATATGGCCGTGTAATACTTATCCCAACACCAAAAGTTGTTCTCTTTGCAACATTTGGTATCTCCTAGGCACTTAAGCAAACAGCTATACAGTTCCTCCAAATCTCCTTTAAGTTAATCTCAAATTTTCTACTGGCAACTTCTAGTCTGAATTTTACAATGTTCCCCCATTTATTTTCTTACTTTGTTTCAAAGTGAAGGTGCAAAACAGACTAGTTTTGAAAAAGAAATCAGTATGATGTTTACAGCTGAGACAGTCAGAGCCAAGATGAAGGAGTAAGAAGTCAAGGACAAAGAAGAATTACCAGGTTTGAGTGGTACTGCAAAGGAAAAAGGGACTGAACTTGGGAATTGATTTTCTGTTAGAAAAGAGGCTAAAAGGTATCAAAGATTACCCTCAAGATGTGACATTCAGAGGGAAGGAAGAAAATGGCCTGTCTGTGGCAGTGAGAGAGTTAGGAAGGAAAATAACTCCAAAAGGACCCAGTAAGCTCGACACACCACATACTAGGTTTGAAGGGCTCCACAGGACATGAATGAGAAATGCCAAAGGCAATGGGGATAGAAAGTTGTAAGGAAACGTCCACAGCAGAAGGCATAACATGGATCTCAAACCTAATGCACATAGAGTAAAACAAATGCAAGTCACTACTCCAAGAGATTTTTTTTTAATCTTTCAGATGTGAAAAAATAACAAAAGTTTGAAAGTATGTTATATCCAGAATGTAGCACAAATAGGAACCTTCTTGTGTTGCTGGTAGAAGTTGTATGTAGGGTCTGGTGTGTGTGTGTGTGTGTGTGTGTGTGTGTGTGTGTGTGTGTGTGTGAAAGAGAGAGAGAGAGAGAGAGAGAGAGAGAGAGAGAGAGAGAGAGAGAGAGCAGTATTGAATATTATATCTAGGACCCTGTACATGCAAACAATCCTTCTACCACTGAGCCACATCCTCAGCCAGTATAACTCATAATTACAACTGTCTGTAGCTTTTGGTCTAAGTGCTTAGGTCATGTACTGCTGAATCAAAAATCATCTAAGATTTAACAGTTTAAAACAACAAACAAGTGATGAACTCTGGACCTGAGAGTGTTAAAAGTTCCTCAAGAGTCTGGGGCGATGGCTCAGTGGTTATGAGGACTGGCTGCTCTTTCAGAGGACCCAGGTTCAATTCCCAGCAGCTGCCAGGTCTGCATACCGGGTGCCATCCATGGGGACCCACTAGGCACTGGCCTGGCTGGAGAGGCCAATGAGTTAAAGCTCTCCAAGGGGATGCCAAAGTAAGGTGGGCTGCTGGGCCTCTTCCAAGTCTGCAGCCGCCCCAGAGTTGGTGGCAGGTGGCGAGCTGCAGCAGGCAGCTATGGGCCCAGGTCCGGGCCACTGGGCAGAAAGTGGCTGCGGTCAGGCTTGTGCACCCTGGTTGGGCCTGGTTGAGGTCCAGCAATGAAAGCTTAGGGAAAGAAAATTCTTCCCTGGAGTACTACAGCTGAATAAGACAGGCACTCTTAGAAGATCTTTGGTGACTCATGCACTTTATTCCTTGTGGGTAGGACATTATAAACATTTGGGAGGGGGTTGGGTTCTCGATGCAGATGCTTTTTATTGGTTAGTCTGAGATGTTAAGGACACCTCATCAGCACCTGAACTTCAGGTCTGACTCCTATGTGACTGATTGCCACAATCCTCTCAATGGGGTGTCATGGTCAAGTGTTCCAGGACAGGAGTCTGGTCGAGAGTAGATTTAAACTCCCACTGTTCTCAATCATGAAGATTGCCGGAGTTCCTGAACCTGCTTGACCTTACCAGGTTTTCTGTCTGTAACCACAGTCCACTGCCCCATAAGCACCCACGTGGTAGCTTACAACTGTCTGTAACTCCAATGCCAGGGGATCTCATACCCTTACACAGATATATATGCAGGCAAAACATTGATGCACAGAAAATAAAAATAAATACATTATTTTTTTAAATGAAAGGACCTCCAATTCACTTCCCAGTGAAATTGGTGAACATACAACATAAAATAGTCCTGGGGCAAACAAGTAAGAAAATACATCTATTTAAGAAAATTAAATACAAAATAAAAGAGACTGTGTAATATATGCATCAAGACAGTACCATTCCTTGTCATTCCAGCTCAGCAGCATGGGAAACATACCTTAGCTGCAAGCCAAGAACATCTCCCTCTTCTTCCCAGGAGGAAGTGTCCATATTTCTCATGTTGTTCCAGGGAACTCATACTTATGCCAAGTCCAGCCGTGGCACAGTAGAGATGTAAGGACTCCACTCTTTGCCCATCCCTATTTCATGGCACAGTGCCTCTGCTTTGGGTTAACATGGAGACTCAAGAAGAAAAGGAAGAAGATGAGAAGGAGGAAGGGAAGGGAGCAAAGGAGGAGATGGTGAAGCCAGAAAGACGGAGTAGGTATCAGAAGGAGTTAGAGGAGTGGGGGATGGACATGATCTTACTACACTGCAATCATGTGTGAAATTATAGACAAACAAAAAATATTTTAAGAAACAAAGACAGTGCTAAAAAACAAAAGATGTTTAAAAGTTATAATCAGAAAGAGTAAAACGTTACTCTATTAAAGATCACTTTCAATGGAAAAAAATCAACTATGTCATTTTAGAAGGAAAAATTTTGTTTATAAAGTTGAAAAATTCAAACAAAATTCAGTGTATTAGTTCAGCTGAGGTGCTACGTAGAGAAAAGCGACAGACCAGGCTGACTAACAGTGGACCACATGAGGGAATGTCCTCAACGGTCTTAGCTACTGTTGAAAGCTTCCTGTTGTGGAGTTTAGTTACTAAGGAGAATATTGAAAGTGCTTCTTTGTCCTAATTGATGCATTAGGTCATATAGCCATTTCAACTGTACATGTCTCTTTCAAGATGTATCTGATTTTAAGCATATATCACAAAAATTGCTGTTATAGGCCCCAGTACAGTCTGGTAACATTCGTAGCTATTGAGTTGATGAACCATCATGGGATACGCTGAGAGGTTTCCACTCAAAGACATGTAGATATATCTCTTGGGATTAGATCATCTACAATATTAGGGTTAAAGAGTTGGTCACTTCTGTTAGGCTTCCCTGGTTCCTTAGTAAATGGAGGTGTCTCGGCAGAGGACTAGGCATGCCTTCACAAATAGAACCTCAGCTCATTTTTCTATGTCTTTTGCAGGAAATACTTAACTAAAGGATAGTGTTACTTCTAGTCAAGGTAATTTAGGAACCAATTCTCTCTGTACCTCATTTTTTATTAGAATCAGGCAATGTTAAAATACAATGTGATGCCACGAAGTTTTATTAATGATTGAGGCAATACCTGAGGGGAGAGTCAGGCAGAATAGCAGGGGTAATTTCCCATGATAATCTTCAATGAAGAGAAGAGGGGGAACAGACAGGAAGAGAGAAAATGGAGAAGTTTTGTCTGATACATACAAAAGGATTTCTCCTGAAGATGGAAGAACAGAGCATATGTTCTCATGGTGTCTCTTTCCGGAATCCCTTCTAAAAACAGAGAGAATGTCTTTATTCTAAGCATAGATGGACAGTGCAATAACACTTTTGTTTCTTTAGACTTAGGGCTGAGTTCTTTCATAACATATGTCATCTTTCCAGCTATGGTACCCCTGGGTAGAAGCAGTGGCTTTTGGCATCCTCCTGTTGATCTCCTTCCAGTTTTCGTCTTGTGAAAGATGCTGCTGACTAAGGTGGAGGTCATTGTCTGAATGTCGAGTTAAATAGGCCATGGGAGCTACATGCATAGTTAGAAGTCATGTCTTACTATAATCTTTGCAGGTCAAGAAGTGTCTTCACCTGAGGGAAATACAAGTGTCCTCAGACTTTGGGTAGGAAATGGGGTGGGACAATCCATAGATGTTTCTTAAGTATGATATAATTCAGAGGAGTTTATATTGTGGAAAGCCCAGGGGGGACTCTGAACCCTAGAGTTTAGAAGAAAAAGGACTAGAAAGTAGTGAGGAGAATTTTGAATAGTGAGATAGAAAAGAATGTTTTTCTTTCTCACTTCCTGGCCAGCTTGCCAAATATGCTACCAGTGGTCATGGTCAGAGTTGAGCACTTCTAGATTGCTGACCTGTTACTGAAAATATTGAAAATCCAGAGCTCACTCCTGGTTCTTGCAATGTCCTTGGCAGTCTACTTTAAACCTGAATGTAGTGTGCATACACACATACCCCTTACCAAGCAATGCATCTAACAATGCCAGAAGCCCCTCAAACTTCTCCCTGCATCTGGCTACATGTGCTCCCATCTCTGAACAATAACACAACAAAAACAGAACTTCAACCAATACATCTAATAATAATCAAACTCAGACAATCTCTTCTCAAGGGAATTCCCAATGAATCAAATACAAACAGACAGACCAATGAGACCTAAACTGGTTGTGGATGCATGTTAGGCAAACTGTGTTGTTCAAGTGAACTTTTAGTCACAGTCCCTTATTTACCATCTTATGCCTGTGCATAGTTGGGTGTGCATATGATGGAAATGAGAGGCATATGGGAAGGGACAGACACAGTGGGAAAAATGAATGTATGACTTAATATGTCATCTAAAAATTAAAAAACAACTCCCTTCACTATGTTCTTCTAAATTCCACTGGAATTCCAAGAGTATTCTTCCTTGTGGGGCCTTCTGTTGGTCTTGGCAGCATAAATTATACTCTATAAATTATACTATCACTTAGCTACAAATAAAATTATCTTGTTTGTTTTGCAATCTGTGTGAACACTTAATTCTTTCAATAAGTGACCAAGAAACTGGTAACATCCAACCTAGACCCCAACCACATTCAGTAATAATACTTCATAAACACACACACACACTCACACACAAAGAATGACAACTATAAATTCCAGGGCAGCGGTCAACACAGTCTAAGCAAAACTAAGCTTAGATATTGTCATTCCTAAGCAGAGCATAATTTGTGTAATTAATGGTAGTTAATTAATTAGGGTCAAATAATAGATTAACTTTCTGTATTCTGTTTGCCTTTAATATTTAGAACATTCCTTTCTGAAAGGTTCCGGTTGAGAGAGTTTGCACTTGTAAATGAATGGAAATATGCTCCTTAACTCTCTAGAAAATATTTACATAGTCAGAACATTAGAAACTGCACCAACAGGTTTCCAATTTTTAAAATCAACTCAAAATTTAAGAATTTCATAACCAGATCTATGAACTGCAACATCAGAATTATCTGGAAAGTTTATTTTTAGAAAGATTCTCAGATCCCACCCTAGAGATTTAGTGCAGTGTGTGTCTATGTGTGTGTGTCTATAAGAATAGCAGTTTAAACATTCTTTTCAAGTATATGTTGAGTGATATTTGTCTTAGTTGTTGTCTTAGTATTTCCATTGCTGTGAAGAGACATCATGACCACAGTATTTAATTGGGGCTGGTTTACTTATCCATCATGGCATCATAGGAAGCATGGCAGTGTCCAGGCAGACATGTTGCTGGTGATAGAGCTGAGAGTTCTACATCCTGATCCACAGGTGACAGAAGGAGCCTGTGTGCCACACTGGGTGTAGCTTGAGTATATATGACCTCAAAGTCCGCCCCCACAGTGACACACTTTCTTCACCTCCTAATAGTGTCACTCCCTATGGTGAAGCATTCAAACACATGAATCTATGGAGGCCAAACCTATTCAAACCACCACAGTTGTTATATTATCCAAGATTCTCTAGAGAAACATAAATGAGAGAATATATGCATATTAAATGAGAATTTATTAGACTGGTTTACACAATATGGCTGGAGTTGTCCAATACCATCTGTATCATACCATAAAAGCTGAGAAACCAATAGTTTCTCATTCCACGAGGCTAGATCCTCAGCAGTCCCGATATGATATTAAAGGCATGGAGGATTCCTAGAAAGTTTCTGATCTTCAGTCCATGTTTGAAACCCAAAAAGCAAAGTAATCAGCAGTAGCAGCAACAAGGTCCATGAATGTGCCTACAAGAGTGACAAAAGCAAATCTCTTCTTCCTTCATGGCCTTTGATCTGGGATTTCACCAAACGATGCCACCCACATTTAGAGTGGGACATCCCACTGGAAGTTATATGACCCAGAAATACCCCAATGAATGCCTAGTTCCAGACCTAGCCAAGTTGACAATCCAGACTAGCCATCGTGAGACAAGTCTCTGGGCAAGATCTTAAGGATATTTCCAATATAAATTAAGTCAGTAGAGAAAATCTTCTCCCAGACTACACAGTACCTCCTATATATAAAGAGGTCCACGAAAACTGCTGCTTTTGTCTGCTCATCTTTACTCCTTGCTGACCAGTGCATCTACTCTGTTGCTGCTATTGCTCCTGCAATTTCACAGTGATCTGGAAGGCTAGCTTCTTTGGCCTTCTGAGGGCCTTCAGCTGCACCCTGCAACGCTGACACATTCAGCTTCATTGACTGAGCTGCTACCAGGTTCTCAGGCTTTCTACTGTGTACACATTGTTGGATTACCCTGCTGATATTGTGTAAACCAGTCTAATAAATCCTGTAAAATACATATTCATTTTATTAGGCCTGTTCTTCTAGAGAACTCTTATTAATTATACACAAATTATATACACCACATTTTGAAAATCATAGCTATAAAGCAATATTCTCCAAAAATCTTATTATACATCTTAACAACCAAATCCTTTTGGGTTTGAGTATACACCTCCAATATGTATTTATTTATTTATAATATATATTGTTATATATAGTATATATACACTTTTGTACAAATACAAATATTATATTAAAAGTATAAAATGGAAATTATAAAAGATGAGAAAATAGCCTAGTGATATTTCACTATTTACTTCTGCTCAACCAAAACATCAAGTAAAACTTGCTTTTTAAGTTAGGAAAAGTATTAAGGAAAAAAAATGAGGAATAAGATCACAGAAATATCACTTTCAAGAAGACTTATACTGCCTCACGTTAAAAACAGAAATGGGAAACATTTAATCTCAGTATACTGAAGAAGCAACCTGGGAGCTTCAACAAAAGACATAATTCTGATCATCAAAAGGGAAGTGTGGGTGGTAAACAGGGCATACAAGCCACATGAGGAAGAGCCAATTATATTTTAGGGGTCTACAATAATCAAGGATGGTAAAATTAGGCATAGACGCACATGTATCACAGATCTTAACATGAAAAATAACATATAATATTAGAATGATGCCAGAGCTAGAGACTCCAAACAAGAACACAGCTGAAGTCATAGAAAAGGATGCACAGGTTAAAGGAGCTTGACTCCAGCAAAGAAACAAGGGAATGAAAAGATATCCATCCATATGTTTAGCTTCCCATTTAGGAAACATAATGAAATCTGTTTAATAGGAAAGCAAGTGTGTTAATCACTGTGATAAATGTCCGGGGACTACTGCATACTAAATGTGTGGTGAGGAGTACCAGCACCATGCCGGTGTTTCTAATGACCACGGAGAGGCACCATAATCTACAGTTAAATGACTGAACATCCCTGTAGGGCCATACTGAAGAATAAATGAAAACTTTAAACTTATTCCTCAACTTCCTCTACTCTGCCAAAGTCATCTCAGGTTTTCAAGTACACACCGAAGTTACGGAATGAGGAAAACTGAGTCAGCGTTTTTCAGTTTTCTTTCAAGGCAGCTTGTCACCCAAAAATATGGCATCCCCTATACACTCTCTGTAGCAGTGTCTAAGCCATAGATTTCTCTTACCAACTAAGTACTCATATGTCAGAATATGAGTAAAACCCCAGCACTTGGGAGGAAAAGGCAGACGAACTGGGATTATAGGCTCATCCACAGCTACACAGCAAGGGCAAGGTCAGTGTGGGTTACATGAGACCTCTGTTACATACTCTGCGTGTGCGTGTGCATGTGCGTGTGCGTGTGCGTGTGCGTGTGCGTGTGCGTGTGCGTGTGCGTGTGCGTGTGTGTTCGAGAAAGAGGCTCCATATGTACTTGGGGAATCTGGCATTTCTTTTTATAAATCTAGTAATTACAATCATGTGATTATGCTTGACAGTCACTTGGAAATCAAATTAATCTTTTGGCAACATTGATAGTTTTAAACTTTATACTGAAGATAAACAAATCCAACAAACCCAACAAATCATGAAAAATAATAATAATTTAAAAGCTCACCTTTCCACAACCAAACTGACAGTTTGAGTGAGATCTGGATTTGTTGCCTGAAGACGTTTCCACAGAGACCATACAAATTCTTTGTCAGCCTTAAAGAAATAGAAAGCATTTTAAGTGCATTGTTTTGTATTCATAAGAGATGTTATGCTATGTTAAATCTAAATATGAAAAAATATTTTACCATTATGTCTACAATTATACCAATGAGTCCTTTTAAAATATAGCAGGAAGGGGCTGGGGCAACAGCAACATGGGTAAGAGTTCTTGATGCATTTTCTAGAGGACAGAGGCTCAATGCCCAGAACCCACATGCTGGCTTACAACCATCTGAAACTCCAGTCCCAGGACATCTTATGCCCACCGTTTGCTTCCTTGGACATTGTAGACATATGATACATGATACATGATGTGCATGCAGGCAAAGTACTCATACACACACAAAAAAATCGTTTTTAAAAAACTTTTAAAAGTGTGGTAGGAAAGCCTTAATTTAAAAATTCCTTACACTGATAGCCTACACTCTAATACTGATAGTGCTGCCACCCTACCCACGTTTTGTGGTGGAAATGCTGAAAATACAAAAATTAGTGTATATTTACTCTAAGAGAAAATTGCTCTTCATCTATTGTTCTGTCTTCCCTGGACTGCAAAACCCCACGAAAGAACTGACCACCCTTTCTGCCTCACTTCCCCATCTTATTTATTCTACAGTGTCTTCCAAGAAGATTTCCTTAACAGGGAAAAATACTCCTTGTGTAGAAGCTATAGACAGTTGATGGCTTCTGGGGGAGGAAAGTCAGTTTTCTTTAAGCAAGTAACCCTTGGAAGGTCAACAATGCCCCAGTGGACAGGCTCACATACAGGAGTCAGCATGGTTGGACTGAATGTGTTATTGAGAGCAAAAGACAGAGAAAAAGACAGACAGACAGACAGACAGACAGACAGACAATGTGAATATGAATGAGGCATGTTCTTGCTACAATATGTGTATGAAAGGCAAGGCAAGAACAATTTCTGGGAGTTGGGATCTGGAAATCAAGCAGCGCCCTTGCCCACTAAGTCATCTTGCCAGCTCTCCTAGTTTGCTTTCTATTGCTGTGGTAAAGACACCATAACCAAAAGCAACTTTGGGGAGTAAATTATTTATTTGGCTTGTATGTATGACCACAGTCCATCACTAAAGGTAAGCAAGGCAGGAATATAAGCAGGGCAGGAACCTGGAGGCTGGAACTGAAGCAGAAGTCACCTAGGTATGCTTGCTCAGCATGCTTTTCTATACAACCCAAGAACACCAGCCTGAGGATGGTCTTTGTCACAGTGGGTTGGGACCTCCCAGATCAGGCATTAAGGAAGAACTTTACTCTATTAGACATAGCTTCTAGCTATGTGAGGACCATAACTACAAAATGCATTCTCAAGTCTTCCTGGTTTTTATTTGTAACTAGACAAGGCTTCAACAAAGCTAAATAAATAGTACTTATAAAATACAATTCTCTGATCAAATATTCTGATTCCCAATATCATATACTTTCAATAGGTTTATCATTAAATTTGGTAATGAACATATATGTCTGTCACTTAAAAGCCCTAAATAATTTTCATCCAAAACTGATTTATAGTTAATAAATGTTGGTTGCTACCACATACACACGCATATATTGTAAATCTAACATCTTTTTGTTTCATCTGCTTGTCTACAAATGATGATGAATGTCCATATACACTTACACTCCTGCATTCTGTCACAAAAGGATTTAGACTTGAAAGATGTCATAGCAACAAAAAGGAAGATAGAAGTAATCTCTAAAGAAATGAAATACAGGATAAAAACATCATTAAAATTCCTTGAAAACACCTTAGAATAATGCTACAGTTAGAAGCTACTCCTCCCCTCTGTAAACACAATAGGAAGCTTTTCACTCCATTCAATCAGCCTTCCCTTCAGCTGACTGTTACGTGCAGTTGCCTTCCTAACCTGGGGCCACATGCAAAAAAATGGTTAACTAGATAATACAATCAGGTGCTCTTATGAAGAGAAACATTGGTTTTCCACCATGTGACTTTCCTGAGGTGCTCCAAGAATAGTACATGGAATCACCCAACTTCTTCAACGATAATAATCAAATAAGTTGCATATTAGAGAAGAGAACTAGCATAAATCAAACACTACTCACGGCAGTACCCTCAGTAGCAAAGCTCTTTTTTCAAAGCTGCATGTTTGACCCTTACAGGCCTTAAAGATTATTTGAATCTCAGTAACAGTTTTTAAAGATACTTATGAGAGTTTATCACATTCTGTTATGGTAAGTAACCTCTCCTCAACTGCATATACCTATACAAGTCTTTTATACCTGTATACGTGTTCCATGTAAGGAGAGATATAAAATGAATTTTTTTATTTTAGGTTGCAATTTCTAACAACATATTGATACTATATATTCTCAGGTGCTGTGATTTGTGGGTGAATAATAAGTAGAATTCACATGAAAAATCTAAAAGTTTAACTTTGTTATGCAACAACTAGGAGTTTAATTATTTTCCCTTAGTCTCTCTGAGAGCAGGAACCTGGTTTGGCTATAATCTTGGTGATGAGGGATGCTGCCAACCTCCTTTCTTGGAATCTATCACTGAAATGTCTCTGATCATCTACTAATATTATCAAATTCCGAGAACTGCCATTCAAACCTACTAAGGACCATTTCCATCTCTTACATCTGTCTCAAGCATTGCCGCCATTTCCTAGTCTGGGAATGGCCAAGATCCCAAAGGCCAATGCCATACTGGAAGTTGCATCTTTAAGGTTATGAACATGGGAGTACAGAGAAAGTACAGGAAATGTGGGCAGGGTCTGAGATGATTACTTTAACAAAGCCTTCAGCATGGGCGCACATCTTTAAATTCCCCAAGGGTGAGGTTTACAGTGGACAAGTGAGGTTTAGTTCATCTCTGTCCTGTGGACATCCTTTAGCTGTTTTGCCAGCAAGTAGAAAATGAGACACTGAAAGGGGAGTGGTCAGATAATTGCTCCCTGATCTGCTTAACCAAAGATATATCCAAGTTAAGCAAGATCCTCTTGTCTTTACAGCAAAGACCTATAAAATGGAGCGAGAGACCCCAACAGAGCATACTATAAGAGAGTTTCAGGGGTTCATTCATCTAAAGTGATAATGCTGCTCGCAGAGCTGTCTCCAGTGTTGGCAGTTCCTGACTAGTGTCTCTTAAATACGGCGAATTTTTTTTCTTAAAGACTTGTAATTAATTGAATCAATTCTCAACATTTTTTATTTCCTAACCCTATATATGGTTAGGGCCAAATCTAAGGAGATGATGGTAAGAAGGTAAAATCAATAAATAAATAAATAAATAAATAAATACTCCCCTGCACTGAAGGACAGGCAAACTCACAGTACCATACACACAAACTCTCAAACTAATGGGGGAAGTAATGTGAGTGTAACTGCTCTAACAACTGCTTTTCTGTGCCAAGCTCACATTAAAGTATTTTGCATTCGTGGTTTATGGGATCACTCTAAGTTAATAAATGAATACGGAGCATCCAAAGTGTGAAGTCCCCGGTCCCAGGGCTTTCTAAAAACTGTAATTGTGTTTGGAACTTAAGTTTAACGAGGTAAGAACATGGATAAGTGTGGGTTTGAAATTTTAAAACGGGCTTCTTCCATCAGTGGGTTTTATTTTTCTGACACGGTCCTGTTTATTTTCAATTCATGAATGAACTCCACTCGTGGGCACTGGGTACCACTAGACAGCACCAGGAACTTGGGCTTTGAGGAAGGAGACTCTGGAGAGCATCAATGAAATCGAAAGCCGGGTCTGCAACAGGACAGTGGGCAGAGGCAGGGAGTGGAGCCTGGAGGGCGAGTCCCGGGAGGGCTCACTAGGTGCCCCGGGCCGCGAGCATGAGCTCCTGCAGCAGTGATGGGCGCGCTGCCCCCGGCCTGGGAGGCGGGCGGGAAGGCCGGCGGCCAGTCCTGATACCTGACACTGGGCCAGCTCCTCCTTTAGGCTGCTCAGCTCTTCCTCCAGCAGCTGCGATCGCGTCGCCTTCGCCTCCACCGAGGGGAGGCCCTCCGGCCACCAGGACCCCGCGGACGCGCTGGCGACAGGAGCGAGAGCGGCCCCGGCCCGTCCCGACCCTCGCCGGCTCCCTGACCCTTCTTCGCCCCTCCAGAGTAAGTCGCTTTTATCCGCGACGACCTCCCTCGCGGCGCCCGCCAGACCTGAGGACTCGCTGTGCACAGCGTGCACCTCGGCTCTGCGCCCGACGCGCAGAGACCGGCGGCTGGACCGCCGCACCGGGGGCGGAGGCGGCGAGGAAGACGGCGAGCGCGCCGCCATGGCCGCGGCGCCTAACGGGTCAAGTTCCCGCTTGAAAACTCCACCTTCCCTTCCCCATCCTGAAGAGCCTGGCCTCACAGCCTACGCATGCGCGGAGCTTTTCCCGCCTCGTCCCGCGTCCCGGGCTCGCTGGTCCCAGCAGGCTTCCCACGGGCTCTGATCTGAGCTGAACTGCGCGTGCGCGCCGGGCGGGCAGAGGCTCGACCAGCAAGTGCTCTGCTGGCGCCTCCACTGTCCCGAGTCCGCTGTCCCACCCTCCTAAAGCCCTAGCTCCACTGAGGGCCTACTTTACATTCCTGCTCTTAAAGCCTTCCTGACAAGCCCCCTGCCCCCAGTGATCCTGAACTGTGAATTCCTCCTCCTCCAAGGCTTCTGCCAACTCGTTTTTCACGTTTCATTGACCGCCCTCAAGTGTTAGTTACCGTGCTAATCTCTCCAACGCTGTTGTAAGCTCCTTGCGGATCAGGGAATAGGTTTTAGAGTTAAGTGTTTTCTTCACACCCCTTGGCAACGCTGGCTTACGTGCAGCTGACATCTAACCGACTGAAGTCAAGGAGACACGGAAAGCCTTGTGCTGAGCTGGGACTATCGAGCAGGCTTCCCACTTGAATTATGATCCTTCCTACACACTTTGTCTTTTGTTTTGCAAGAGTCATGGTTTCCTTTGAGTCTTTATGTCAATTTCTTTATCCCTTGGCTGGATATCAGAGCAAGTTTGTCCTACAAGGCCCAACAGCTTGGTGTCCTTGGACCATCTAAAGTCAGCAACGGAATGTGATGAAAGAAACGAGACTGACTCACTTTTTAGTCTCTGGTCTTTTCTTACTTGCTTTGCTATAAGCTTCAAAAGTGCAATAACCTTTCTTTATCCTTAAGACACTACCTCGATAGTGCTAAATTTAGCGAACGAATGCATGCTCAGCTGAGTTTCACAGAAAGATAGAATTACTTTTTTGTTGTTAGTGTTCCCCTCCTCTGGAAAAAAAAAGTTTACAGAATACTTGGAAGAGATTTGAGATAGGGACTGAGACACCCACCGTGAAGTTACCACTTTCATATCATCTTTACCAGAACTGAGTCGGCATGCCAGAAGACTGCCTCCATTCATCCTTCCCACATTGCAAAGGGTATGAGAGAATTACATGTTTATATTACATGCAGGGTTAGAGGCCATGGCTCAATAATTCCTCAGAGCCCACATGTGTTTTCCAAAGCCAGCCACCATGATGTTGGCAGACCTTTAATCCCAGAATTTAGGCGACAGAGATCAGATCCTGTGACTCTCTGGCCAGGCAGTCTAGCCAAATCTGCAAGGCACAAGTTCATTGAGAGGCCCTGTCTCAAAAACTGAGATGGAGAGTGACTGAAGGAGACACAGGGCCTCAGATCCCCACACACATAGGTACCTATACACACAAAAAAAGGAAAAGTACACATAAATTTGTCTTACAAATAGCTATCCTATTGAACATTCAACATTTGATGAGTCTAATTTTCAAATTAAGTTCACTTATCTTACGTTAAATTAAACAAATGTTCTTAACGGAATAGCCGATCCTCCGGCCTCTCATTGTGTTTCTGGAGATGTGTGATACTCTAGTGTGTGGATAATCCACATTTTCTTCATCTTCTCATCAGTCGGTGGGTGCTTACATTATCTCCATCTTTTACCTATCACGGATAAAACCGATGTAACATTTGTGTGTAGGATTTCCTTGGAAATGTTTAATTCTCTATGAGTGAAATCAGAAGAGCATTTAAAGACCCCCTGAGTTTTTAATACTTGTATGATTTTCCATTCCTGTCAACGGTGTATTAGGGCTTCAATTTCTCTCTATCTCTGTCAATATGTATATTTTGTTTTGTTTAAGTTATGGTTTTTATTCTCTTAACGCCCAAGCTACTGCTTATTATGTGTGTGTTGGCTTGGCTTGTTTTGTTGTTTGTCTGTTTCCTTTGACCAATGGCATTGAGTATCCCTGAATATGTTTGGACATTTGCTTATCTTCTTAGAATTATCTCTTCAAGACCTTGAGTTTTGTGTATTTCAATTTCTGAGTTTGTTGTTATCAATTGTTTTGTTTGGTTGTTTTCTTGAGATAGAGTCTCAGAATGTAGTTTAAAACTTACCATCCTCTGGCTTCAGATTCCCAAGAGTTGGGGTTGCAGGCCTGGGCCACCATGCCTGGCTATTTGACCATTTTTAATTAGAATGGCTTTGTTACTGTTGTTTGTAGAGCTGCTGTTCATTGCCAGAGTTCTTTACTGACATTTTTTTTGTTTGCCGGTTTGATTGTTTTTATTCACTTTACATCCCAATCTCTGCCCCTACTCTTTCTTGGTCACCCCTCCCACAATCCCTCTCCCACTTTTTTTCTGAGAGAGTGGAGCTCCTCCCTTAGTATCCTCCCACCCTGGCATGTCAAGGTTCTGAGCTAGGCACACCCTCTCCCACTGAGGCCAGACAAGGCAGCCCAGCTAGAAGAACATAACCCACATTCAGGCAACAGCTTTTGGAATAGCTCTGCTCTAGTTGGTCCAGACCTACATGAAAACCAAGCTGAACATCTGGTTGTCTGTGTGTGTGTGGTGAGGGGAGGAGGGAGGGGTGAAAGGGTAAGTAATTCCAGCCTGTATATGCTCTTTGGTTGGCAATTCAATCTCTTAGAGACCCAAGGGCCCAGGTTAGTTGACTCTGTTGTTATTCCTGTGGAGTTCCTATCTCCTTTGGTGTGCTCAATCCTTCCCACAACTCTTCCATAAGAGTCCCCAAGTTCCATTCACTGTTTGGCTGTGGGTGTCTACATCCGTCTAAGTCAGCTGCTAGGTGGAGCCTCTCAGAGGACAATCATGCTAGACTCCTATCTACAAGCATAACAGAGTATCATTTATAGCATCAGGGATTGGAGCTTGCCCTAGGGATGGGTCTCTAGTGAGCTGGTTATTGCTTGGCCATCCCTTCAGCCTCTGCTCCATCCCCTGTCCCTGAATTTCTTATTGACAGAATAGAGTTTAGGTCAAAAGTTTTATTGGCAGGTTGGTGTCCCTATCGCTCCACTGAAGTTCTTGTCTGACTACAGGGGGTAGTCAAGACTACTAACATTGGGGATGTTCCATCATCCCCAGTGCTGTGAACCACAGCTAAGGTTACCTACATTGATTCTTGGATGCCTCCTTTATCCTATGTCTCTGACTTGTCTTCAAGATGTTCAAGATGCCTTCCTCCTCCCCACCAGTTGCAGATTTCCATTCATTCTCATGGCCATCCCCTCTCCCACCTAGTTCCCTCCCTCTATCTGCCTCCAGGATTATTTTATTTCACCTTCTAAGTAAGAGTCAAGCATCCTCACTTGGACTTTCCTTCAGTTTTTTAAAGGGAGTCAGACATATTTTTAGAAATGTTTACTTTCTTGTATTGGTTATTTACTGAAACAAAGGAAATATATAAAATATTCAATATTTGCACATGTATCTCAGAAATACATGTTAAAAAGCTGTCCTATTGCCTGATTTAAAAATGGCCAAAGCAGTCTACAGTGTTTTCTTCTCAATTATGAGTTTAAACAATTGAAAGTGGTGCTATCTACTCTCCATCACAATAATTCTATTGATTATAAAGTACATCAGATTAGAGAGATACATAATTCTCTTCGCCATTGCCACAAGACAGCTGAAATGCTCGAAGAAAGTAAAGATTTGAACAGTTTCTATTGCTTTCTTTTTAAACTTTTAGCTTACCAATTTACTGTCATCTTTATTTGATCAGGAAAATTTAACTTAATCTTCTATAAGATATATCATTTTTTAGCTAGGGTATTATTATGTAGTTCTGGCTACTCTAGAATTCACTATGTAGACCAGGCTACCTTTGAGTTTATAGATATTAGTCTTTCTTTACCTCTGAAATGTTCAGATTAAAGCTATGCCCCACTACACCAAGCTAAATTTTCCTTAATATTTTTAGTATTTGTCAGTTCTTTCATGATACATGGAATAGTAAACCATGGCCTTGGGTACTATAACTGAATAGTCTTTGCATCTATGGAAATACTGTAAAAATACTCCAATTCTTTGGTCTATATGACTTCCCTGGTTTTACCCAAAACATTAAAGCCTTTCTCCATCATGTCAGTTCTGGTTTGATATTTCTTTCTCAGTGGTGTTTATCTATTCTACAAACATAATAGAGACTCCCATCCTAACACTAACACACACACACACACACACACACACACTTGTCTGTTTGAAAGTGAGTATGGAGGATACTAAGTAATTAATATACCTTTGCACAAAGAAGGGAGTTTCTATAGCAGAGTGATAGAACTATTACCTACACCCACAGAACAACTGAGAACCAAATCTTCAACACATAGACCCATTCACAGTCAAACCATACTGTTTTCTCCTGGTGCTCAAATGCTTATGACCATCTCATAATGCAAAATTCATTCACTCCCTGCCCAAGAGTCTTCTTAAGTCTTGTTTCTAGCATTGTAAAAAAAAAAAAAAATCAAACAAAGCAAACAGTAAAAACTGAAAATCTTCTGTGAGGAGCTTGAGCTTTTTTTTGCTATGAATCCCTGTAAAATACAAGGCAATGTCATTGACAGATAATAAATATTCCACTGGTTTAGGGGTTCAGCTCATGGTTTTGCAGCATGCATTTGGAAGCCTGAAGAGTCCGAGTCCTGGTGATGGCACAAGCAGAAGCATTTGCCAGTGGAAACGAAAGGTTAGATGAACTCACCAATCAGATGTACACCAAGCAGATGGAAAGCAAAACTCGTTTTCCTCGGGCCCCTTTAATCTGGGCTGCTACCTGAAAGTGCTACCCGTGTGGGTACCGAGTGTTCGGGACAGGTCTTTCCATTTCAGTGAACTTAACATGGAAGGCTATCACAGGTGCTCGAAGATTGACTTCCACTTGATTTCATAGCCAATCAAGTAGGCAAACAAGGTCAACCACCACAGCCCCGGGGAACAAGTCTTGTGACGTACAAACAATGCAAATTTGAAGTAATAAGGTCTATACAGTTGAAGCAGGAGAATTTTAAAAATCAGCGCGTGGCTCGGCTCGTTCCCAAGCCGCTGCCATGTCAGTGCTCTATGCCCCCACTCCAACATAGCACCGGCTAGCCAGGAATGCCAGCCCAGGACCCACGGAAAGCTGTTGTGGCCTCTACCTTCTCTGGCCAGTTCCGTGGACTCCGTGGCTCCAATCATGGCCCCTGGTTCAACCCCAGACAATACCTGCCAGCCTCACAGTACCCGATGGAAGATTCTCAATGCTTAAAGATTATCTAGTGGATTTCTATATCAGCAAATACTCAATACACAAGATGCCCACACAATTACCACTGTTAACCCAATATCTAACCTTGATATTGAATAACTGCTAGAGATACGAGTGTAACATCTTCTGCCGGCCATCTTGTCTCTGTTTCTTGCTCCTCACTCTCTCTTCCTTCTCCCTCCTCCACCTCCTCTTCTACTGTCCAATCATCGAGCTTCACTGCAAATACAATATGACAGGAAAATTCCTGCAACATAAAGTAACCTTGGTCTTTCTAGAAATACACTCCTGGGATACTCATTAGAATGGAATTATACCTAATGACTTCATTAAAATGACAAAAGTGTTGACCTGAGGTTTTAAGAAACTATAATTTTAGTTATCCATAACCAACCATAGTTATAGATGAGAATCAGCTGATGGTGTCTTAAATAGAGATACCCTGATCATATCACCAGAGATTCTGAATTAATGGATATGGCATCATGCTAGTATACTGTTGGGCTTTAAAAAGTTCCACAGCTCTGAGCCTAATCTACAGCTGGGACAGAATGATGATGTAAAACAAACATGGCAGGCATTTGCACTTCTGGAATGCACAAAAGATGTCTTGTAATTATTCACTTAGTCAATTGCTGGTCAAAGTATATGTGGAATGTCAGTAATATGCTTGTTTAGCACAGGAGATTTGGAAAGGGAAAGTCAAATGTGACCCTGCCTTCACGGAACTCATATGTGGAAAGAAAGATAACAAACAACAAGAAGAAGAAGTATTTTAAAGATCAGGAGGATGCCAGTGAGATGACTCCATGGGCAAGGATACTTCCTGAGTTCAATCCCTGGGCTGCACATACATGGTAGAAGGAAAGAACTAACTGACTCTTCTAAGTTGTCCTCTGACCACAGGTGACAAAGCTGCATGTGACTGTGCAGGGTCACATAAGACTGTAACAGCAGCTATGCAAACTTTAAAATCCTTAGGAGATTTCCAAGTCTTCTAGAATGGTCACAGAATCAGAGTGAACTTCTTCTTGCTGATAAACATTGGACAGAGTAAAAGGAAAGCCCTCAAATGACAGACATCTTATTCACTGAGTTGAGCCAGTAAACTTGAACATTTATTTTTATTATTATAAGAATAAATTGTATTATCTGTGTCCCCAAACTAGTGAGGTGCTTTGCAGTAAATATATAAATGTAAAGGGTTTATATTATTAACCCTTTTTTTTCTATTGATGTTGTATGAGGAAGTGATAGGTTAAAACCTTAGGGACTAAAGAGGTGATTCAATGCTTACTAACACTGGCTGTTCTTTCAGAGGACCTGTGTTCGATTCCCAGATCCCACATGGTCACTTATAACTGTACATCTCCAATTCCAGGGAATCTGAAGACCTATTCTGGACTCTGCTGACAGCAGGCAAAGTGGTACAGAGACATGCATACAGGAAAAACATCTATACACATAAAAAATAAAATTATAAAATATATTAATAGGTAATATTTTATCTGAATTTGAAGAATAGTTTCATCAGCTTTAAATTATTTGATAGAGAAAATAATATCCTAACTTAAATTAAGAATAAAATAAACTTCATGGAAATGTGGATCAAGGAAAACAAATGTATAGAACCTGTTCTGTTTCTTTGTAAATGGTCCATAAATATTAGCTACATAATTGATTCCTGGAAAACATTCATAAGCTGCTATTTAAATTTACATTATTAAACTTACTTCATTGTGAAATTATTGTCATGTCTCTTCCTCTTACTTTAGAGTCGCTAAAATTTTGATACAAATGCCATTATTTATGTTCTTATACAAATAAATATATTGTTACATTTTTATAGAACAGAGCCTGTAGGTCACATTAAACACCCTTTCCTAAATTTGTTATATAGCCCCTTTTTATACTCCTAGTATACTATAGACACTTTGTATGTTTTAATCTTGTCTTTTGAACTAAACAACAGTTTGTTTGAGGATAATGATCAAGTCTTGGTCTTTCTTGAAAATAGTCACCATATCTTATATAATATTAGAAATGAAATATACATTTATCAATTTAAATATATAGCTAAGCCTAATTCACAGAAGTGTAAATGACATTCTCATTTTCATGTATTAGTATTTAGAAATATAAGATCTTTGGGTGTACCCTCTCACACACATACTGCACATACATGATATACCTGCATAAGAATTTTTTTGTAAATCAGGCTCATTTTCTTTTTCAATGAGAAATCAAGGAGTTTTTGCCCCTTTTGGCAAAAAAAAAAAAAAAACCTCTAAAATTATTACATATGAACTAATCTGCATTCACAAATGTTTCAAGAAATAATCATTTATAATTGAAGGCCTACTATGTGCCAGTGCCAGCCATTCTTCTAAGTGCTAGGGAAACAGAAATGAATGAGCACATGATCTCTAACTTTGTGTAGCCTGTGTTCCAGAGAACCTTTATCCGAACTTTTAACACAGAAACTTAGAAACACAGGAAGAGAAACAAAGGCCACCCTTCAGCATTATTGCCCTTTGAAAAGAAATCTATACTGTCCCTCATCTATTCATTACATAAGAAGGAAACCTTCCATTCAGTCATCAAACACAGAGACTCACCCCTCCATCCATTTGTATTGGCTCTCCCTGCTTCATTAATTATCACAAATTAGTATGATAACCCCTTTCCTGGTTTCACCCAACTGAATGAGTATCGTCCTCAGCTGATGAGGGGCAGCTCTCAGCATGGCACTTTGCTGCTTAGTTCTGTCAGTGCTTTCTTATTGCCATCATTTAAATCAATTCCAAAGTGTTTAAACTAATGTCAAGCATACTATCTGACCCAAGGCTGGGTTTTAAAATTATAAGTCTGAGATATTCTAAGTTCCAACCAAAATAAACTTGTGTGTTCCCCAGCCCTACCTTTTACCACAGAGCCGTTACTTGTGACCTCTGAGGGTTGCTTTCTTCCTTCTGGAATGTCTGACTTCCTTTCCTCACAGATTTATAGCCGTACCCACCTATCAGTACTTAAAAACACAGCTGCTTATATTCTCACCTAACAAGAAGCCAGATTACATCCCCACTTTCAACACCCTACTGGAACCCTACCCCTTCTAAGCTGCTCTTCTGAACTAAGCACCAGGTATTTCATTCAGAGTAATATTTCAACATATATTTATGTCATACTGTTATCACTCTTGATCAGGTTCAGTTTCTCTGCCAACCAAAAAGTTCAAAGGCAGGATAAAGCTCAAACAGAAAACAGTAGCAGACAGAAGCAATCTGTAAAGAAAAGCTTTTATTGGGGGTAAGGAAATACACAGATAGCAAGGCACACAGAGAAAAACATCCTCTTCCAAACAGAAAGGCATCTCATCTGGAAGCCGGAGCTCAGTATCTCCTTGATGTCAGTGACTTTTAATGTTCTTTGAGTGTGTCTTACTCCCAAAATTTAGGGTTGGTCTATTTAAACAGACAATGAAGCTGTTTTTTCCACAACTATGTTGTAAATGCATCTAGGCCTGACCTTAACTTTGTGGGACCTAAATGATCGACTGGGGGAGGGGAGGAGCTACTGACTAGACAATGAAATGAACAAATACTATCAAGGCCATTGTTTTAAACTGCTGGATCATAAAGGTGAGGAAGAAGACACTCACCTTGGAAGTGCACCATCTTTATCAGCCATGGCCCCTCTGCCTGTCCAGCTATCAGGGAATCTACTGCTTAGTCCCTCAATAGAATGCAAAAGACTTCAGCTTAAAGGCTTGTCTTTAACAACATCAACATATTGGCAGCCAAAGTACATGACTTAAAACTGAAAATGGACCCCCAGTCAGAGTTATTAACAGTTTGGCAAGCCAAGGATGGGTAAGATTCTGCACAGAGCATTGCTTTTGATAATGTATATTCCACGATGGGTAAGGAGGACATTCTTGTCAGAATGAACTAAGACAAGCTCAGTCTTGTTTATGAAATAAAAAGGGGGGAGATGTGGAGAACTTTAGGGGCTGCTTGGCAGGAATCTGACATTGGCCAAGGACAAGGAAATGGGCTTCAGGTAGGAATCTGACATTAGGCTAGAAGAAAGAAGTAATTTCAGGCAAAAATCTAAATCTTAGGCTAGAATATAGTAGGCTTCAGGCATGAGAATGACTTTGGGCTAGGACAGGGAAGTAGGCTCAGATATTTTGGTCATCCTGATAAGCTTTAGAAACAGTGATCACAGGAGTGATCACAGGACTTTGTTTATTGCCTTGCTTGTTCTTTCATTATTTGTGTTTATTATCTTGCTTTTTCCTTGACTATTTGCATCTATTGTATTGCTAGTTTCTCAATCTAGAACAGACCTTAATACTTGCATGTAATTTAAATGGTATAAAAGCAGATTGGGAAAAAATTTTAAAGGCTGAATGCTACTCTGTTGTGAGCATATGCTACATTTTGTCTATCCATTACCTATGGATGGACATTTGGTTGGCTTCTACCTTTTCCACTATTGTGAATAATGCAGTTTTAAGCACTAGAATATATGTAGCCATTTGGTACTTTGCTTTTTAGTTATTTTGGAGAATTAGTATTTTGAGCAACATTTTGGTTATAATATAATTGTATTTCATATCCATGAGATTTTTTTGAGATAATTCTCAAAACTTATTACTAGTTTAAAACATGTATCTGGGTGCAAACAAGTCTAAATTCAGGAAACTAATATCAAAGAATTCTCTTACTGTTAAGCATGTAAACTAGTAGCAATTAGATACATTGTATTTTATCTAATAACTTACATTTTGTCTACAAACTTAAATGTATTCACTAATTTTTTTAATTCTTTAAGCCCCCTCCCCAGAGTGAAAATCATCATGGAAAAGACATGGTGTCTATGGGGAACAAGGTCAAGAATAACCATGCTACTGTGAACCTGCTCCCAGGAACAAAATGGAGCAGAATTGGAAGAAGGCTTTAAGCCTGGGGCTCTCATATGTCCAACTGCTGGCTATCACCCTAAAAACAAATATAAAATAATACATGTGCAGCAAACAAGCAGATATTTGGAGAGCTTGAAGACCCTGAAGAGTTTCATTTTCAGGGGACTTACTTTAAATCACATCAAAATATTAAATATTAGTTTATAAAGCTATTTATATGAGATGATTAGTGTTATCTTTGCAAATATGTTGACATGTATTGTTTTTATTTTGCCGTTCTCTTTTCCTGTTTTGAAGCTAATGTATGATTCTCAGGTCTCAAAAAATGTACAGGCTATGTTTGTACATGTACAGGTTCATGTGTGTGCATGTGTATTTACATACAGAGGCCAGAGGGCATCCTTTGGTGTCATTCTCCAGAAGCCCTCCAGAAGCCCTCTGCCTTGTTTTAAAACAATCTCTCACTAAGACCTAATGTTCACTGAGTTAGGTAAGACTGCCTAGGGCCATAGAAACCCAGAGATTTTGTCCCCAGGATTCCATGTGAATACCACTATGCCTTGTATTTACCTTGGTGCTAGGAATCAATGTTATATCTCATGCTTGTGTAGTAAGCACTTTAACCAACTGAGCTAATTTCTTAGACCCTAAGATGTTTTTGGAGGCCTCCAAAATACATATGTCATAACCATATGGTAATTCTCTCTGTAGTGAGTCTAGAGCTCAAAATAAGTCTTTGCACCCTGTAAGGACACTTGTTCTGGCAATCAATTTCAACCACTAAAGGAGTGACCAGAGGAAACAACTACAATTTCTGGTTTTAAAATGATATGTTTTCGTGGCCAACATACCCAATCTGATGAGAAATTTCTAGAACTGAAAGTAACCACTTTCAAAAACAAACTGTCAAATCTCTGGGTCTTGTCAGCTCCTTAAAGTAGGAATCTACTTCAGTAAAATCTAAGCAATGAACCAAATAATCTCTCTCTTTCTCCCACATACCCACAATTAAAGACTCTTCGAATAACAAAGTCCTCTGTTAAAAGTCAAAGCTAATTCCTCTCTTAAACTTCTCAAATATCCAGTGTGAACTAGTTTTATAGCATAATTACTTCCTACAAAATACAGAATTGTGGCTTCCAGTTGAGTGTTCCTTGAATGCCAAAAACATGTATTTTGTGATTAGCGTTGCATGCCTTGAAGCTTTGACATGAGTTATTCCTATCTTATAGGAAGATCTTGGTGCTGCTCCTTCAGCACATAAAATGTCTACTTGTCTCTTTTAAGACTCAAACTAAATGTCACTGTGCAGGTCCTCTCTGGTTCCCAAAGCTACATCCATTTCTGTGTTACCACAGAACCTCCCACACTTTATCTACTGTGTGAGTTAACATGCATGCTGCCCGGCACTCACCTTCCAGCACCTGGACGCAGATCCTTTGAGACCACCATCACTCCATGATCCTCCATCTACAGAGCACGGGTATAACGCAAATGGTTATTTCCCCGAGTCCACAAGCACAGCACTTCACATAAAGAGCGCATCATTCCATTAATTTTACCTGGAAAGTGAAGACCGCAAACTGTCTGACCATCTGTTCTCTGTCTTTGTGATGAAACAACATTTTTGAATGCGGTTGTGGGTAACTTTCCCATTCTTTCCTACCAGCTATTTGTTGTTCTTTCTGCTTGTGTCAAGGTTTCCATCACCTTGTGGAGATCATTACAACCAGACACTGCTTCGATGCATCGTAAAAAGCTGCTAACATAGCCAGAAGTTTTCCCACTTTCAGAATCCTGAGATGCTGTTCTGGGAGAAGATGTAGTTAGGTGAGTATAGCTGTGTGAGAAGACAAGAGCAAGGAAAGGTGATATTGGACTTCTGAGGAAGCTGCTTTCTGATGCTCAGGGATCACTTGTTATGGTGTTGACTTTTTAGGGAATAATCAACATTAACTTTCTATTAATATGGCCCTTCAGCTATAAAAATTAAATAAATTTCATGTAAATGATTTCTCTATTTGGATAGGTGGGAACCATTCATTGATGGGGATGAGAAACTTTCTGTTTTAGTACTTCCTGTGAGTCCCAGAAGCACAGGCAATGACTCCCATCGGGACTAAATACATGTTAAATAAATAAATTATGTTAGCGCCCTCTGCTGCACATGTGCAAAATTACAGAAAACCCTGTTACTTCAGGATGTGTCTAGACAGTCTCCACCGTGGCATTTTCCAGAAGCAGGCCTTTAACAGCCTCCTTACTCAATTACAGCTGGACAGGATTTTACCTCGTTGTGTGAAATTTTGTTTCCTGCATTTATTGTAAATCCAAACAGAAGAACAAATAACATATTAGAGGAAAGTGTTATAGGTTTATTGTCATTGTAAGAAAAATGTCAATTAAATGTCTGCAATACTAGTAAAATTATTTTATGGCTGAACAATTGCTTACTTTAGAAACCTGCCTCTTTCTTCTAATGCTTGTGAGCTCATCACGTCTCCATGAACTTTCCTTTGTGTATCCTCCTGTGTTTACTTAAGTCAGAGTCAATTCTGAGCCCCATCAACCTTTCTGTTTGCTTATGGTATTCAATAATTGGTTTATATGACATTTGTTTTGTGCCATTTGATTTGTTTCTGTGCCTTAAATTAAAAATCTCTGCTTCTGTCTGAAGTTTATTAACTGAAAGTAGTATTAGTAGGCTGAGCCCCTAGCTCTAAGTGGTCCTCTGTCAGCTACTTATCTTTTTGTTTATCTCTTGTTCTAGGTTATGAAATTTTAACCATCTCGCTCACCTTTAAATAATCATTCCACAGTTTTAGAACAGCAGACACCATGGAGATATATCGGCTGAATCTTTAGTTGGTAAATTTTCTGTGTATGAAGAACTATTTAAAATCACATAATTTAAAACGGAAACAAGATTTGCTTGTATGAGATGCTTTTGTAATAACCTGTGAGAATGAGAAATGAGTGTCTCATTTCTTTCCTTCCTTCTGAACCTTTGCATTTAATTCATATTCATAAGGAGTTTGGGGAAGAATCAGATAGTGTGCAGATTTGTTATCAGCCAAACTTGTTCTGTTACTTTCAAATACTATAAGCATGTTTAAAAATATGAGTGTATCTTAAGAAGTAATTTAAACTCGCTAATTCTCAAAAGAAAAATATGACATATATTGGTCACACTTAAGAAGACATTTAAAGCTACATTACATTAAAATGTACATAGAGAGCAACAGGATAATGGAAGATAGCTTAAACATTAGTGGTTTTGAGACAAGATTAAATTCCAAATTTGAAAGAAAACCAGATTATTTTTAGCATAGTACCATAATAATCAACAAGGAAAGCCAGCACAGGTAAATGTCAGGAGAATAGTGTTGGGAAATGTTTATGGTGATGGGCTCTATTACCCAACGAAGAGCTCTTACTCTGAATATAATCTGTTTCAGTGCTTCAATTTGGAAGTAGTAACTGAATATAAGAAATAAACATCACAAACGCTGACACGTAACTTCTAGATTTACTGCTTCTTATTTTATTACATTGGATTTGACTTGACAGTAAGATATATTATATATTTCAATGTAGTAAACATTAATTTGGATACCAGCCTTTATATTTAAAGGAAAATTTATATCTCATGGGTTTAAAAATGCATTCAAATAGGGTTTTGTTGGTTTATTTGTTTGTTTTAACAAAATATTTCCTGTAAACAGAACACATTCCACAGTGGTCCGCGTGACAACTTGTCTGCTTTGACAACTGGTCCTCAATATTGGTTTGTCTGGGATGAAATTTTGTCCTCAGAAGTCTGTAAATTGAATCACTTAAGTTGATTAAATTCCACTTTCTGTGTTTTAAAAACAGAAAAAGTCATTCCTAAGACATAAATTGACTTTATGTTTCTGAAAACAGACAATTCCCATCAAATGTGAAACATTAAAGCCCCTTGTCAAGGACAGCTCATGGTCATAAGCATAGAATTACTCTTTATATCAGTGTGTTTTATATAAAACTCAACAAGAAAAGAACACAAATAAAATATATTAAGATATTACATAAACTGTAATTTTTACCTTATTTTAGAAGGGAATCGGGAGTGGACAGCCTAGGCTACCAAGACCTTTTCTCACACACAAAAAAACAAGAATGTATCAATCTGACCTCTCTGTGAAAGAAAGTCACTTCTTAAGAGGTAAAGGCTCCAGGTAAAGTATTGTAGCAACGAGGTGGGATGCAGAATTAAAGAGTCACAGGGGAACTTTCATGTGGCCTGTGTCACACCTCCTTTATGCCCAGTCAGTGCAGCCTTGAGAACCACTATCCACATGGGGATAGTGACTGATGACTCCAACTTTATTAGAGACTCCAACACCAGATCCTCTCCCATTAACCGTAATGCCAGAAAATCCTCAAGGCCCAGATTTGCTTGCACATATCTGACTTTTTATACCATGATCTTGTTAACTTATGATTTTGTTTTAAATTATTTGAGGTTTTCTTGGAAGGAAAAATACGTGATTATCTTTATTACTTTATATCTTCTTGATTTGGCACCAGGTCTGCCCACACAGACACAAGCTTCAGACCAACCCCTCTGGGTCCGAGTTCACGCACCCTTGGAGACCCAAACAGTAGGTTAGTACTGCTGAATTCAGTCTAGATATATACACTAAAAGACTCCTGTAGCAGGCTCTCTTGGACCTCAGCAACAGGCTAGCCCATAGTCTCTGGATAAGATGACTTGTAACCTGCTTTTACAGCTAGATCCAGCTTGTAGAAACAGGACATAAATCACTGCCTACTTCCTCAAATGCAAGGCCACAAGTATCAACATTAGGAAAACAAAATACCACCAAAGAAATAAAAGGAAGCACTGGAAACTGACCCTAAGGAAATAGAGATGCCCATAGCTTAGAAGAAAGCAAAAGGCAGACAACTGAATACAAACTAAAGTAAGCAAAAGCTACATGAAGAAAAATATGCTCAACAACAATAACAACAATAAATAAACAAGCAAACAGGAGAAAGAGCAATCCGTGACTATGAAAAATAAGATAACAGAAATAAAACCATCTATTAAAAAAAACACTTCCAAAGCAGATTTGACCCAAAAACAAAAAAACTCAGTGACACACCCCCACACACACCAAAGATAGGTTATTTGAAATCACTCAATCCGAGAAATAAAAAGAAACAAAGAATGAGAAGGAGGCATGAGATGTATGGAACAGAATCAATGTACACATGATGGAATTAATTCAAAGAAGAAAGGACAGAAAGCTTCAATTTAAAGTAATAATGAACTCAAATAACCAGATCTGGATTGGGAAATGACATCCAAACTCGTGAAGCCCAGAGAATCTCTAAGAGACCTGAAAGCACCGGGGGATAATCAGTGATCCATGTGACAATCAAAATCTCAGATCAAAGTCAAGCAGAAATGACTGTGGACTCCGGCAATGCTGTACAACCTACCCTAAAGATCTGAGTAGACCAGCACATGACAAAAAACAAATAGAACAAATGATGTCTAAAGATTCTTAACAAAGGAAACCCATGACATTATGCCTTCAGTGGTGAGTTCTACAAACATAAAGGCCAATAAGCCAATCTCCTCAAACTCTTCCAAAAATTAGTTTCAAACTAAAAAGTGTAATTCTGCCTTCATAGCCAGACAAGGACACTAGAGGGGAAATGTTAACATCCAGGTAGTGATGAGCATGTGACCTCACATTTTTTCTTTCTAATTTGTATCCTATAGAGAAAATGTTGAAAAGAAATGCTACTTCGTAATCAAGGAGATAGTAGACTGACAAAACACCACCAATACTCACAAGCTCATTGGGAAGGTATGCTTCAAGATGCATGCTCCTTGGATACACAGAGAAATCTGTTATGCAGGAAGAACATGAGGATTCTAGGTGTACATACTGACACCAGGCTTACCAAGACATAAGGAATAGACCAAAGTAACAAGGATTGCTTAATGGCCTCTCTGTATGCAGTTGCATAGAGATGTGATGAAGTAAATGACTTATCAAAGAAGGCCTGCAGTTGTCTTACTTGTGTATAGTGTCATAGCTGTAAAACTTTACATTCAATGTGAAAAAGAATTGCCGATCCTCTAGAACAAAGTTAGAATCCCAAAGGCACAAAAAACCTAAGTAAAACATTAATATGTGATATAGTTATGTAAAGATATTTCAACAAAAGTAAATAAATGCAATAGAGCACATCAAAAGAACAAAATATAAAATAATATGATTGATGTCATAAATACATTTAGGAAGATTATACCCTATTATATGGCATAAATAAGTAAACAAGTTAAAATAAATAACCTCCCACCAAATGTGGTATAAAGAGCCAAGGAGAAGTGGAAACCATGTGCAAGAGGAATGTGACATTGTCTCTGAAATTGACAAGGAATATTTTTTTGTGAGTGCACACAGCAACAAGGGGGCTGAATTACAACCTGGCAACCTATTCTCTCACCGTGAGCTATTTCACAGCAGACACTTACAGAGCCCTTGACTATGGCATCATTAACACGAGCTAATTAGCATAAGTGTAGTGCATTCTCCAGGCTCTTTCTCTAACAGAACATGGCTGGTATGATTGGCCTGACCACGAATGCCATTTTTCAGGTTCCTTCTCCTATCATTGAGTATTTAAGTTTTACCAACCCAAACAACTGACCTGAACCCTGACCCTACTGAACTCTGTATTTTATACCATCCTTGTGAGATGTGTACTATCACCATTCCCATTGTACAGATGACAAAGCTGAGGCTTCAAGACTAAGAAACTTAACCAAAGTCCCACCGCAATTGAATTCAGATTCTCTTGATCCCAGAACTTGTTCACACCATTCCTCTGAATAAAAGTTATCCATTAGTGAAAAAATAAAATAAAATAAAATAAAATAAAATAAAATAAAATAAAATAAAATAAAATAAAGAGCTAAGAAGATGGCACTCCGTTCTAAAAACCCTTGCTTTGCTAGCATGAGGGTGTGAATTCAGTCTCGAGAGCCATTTAAAAGCCAGGTTCAGTGGTGAGAACTTGTATTCCAAACATTGGTAAGATGGGAGGCAAGACAGATAAATTCCTAAAACCCCTGGCCAGCTAGCTAGCCTACTTGGCAAAGTTTAAGCCAAGTGAGAAGCATGTGTCTGTTTCACATGTGCTTTACATGATCGAGAGGAACAGGGGAGTCAGAGAATCACCTTACATGCCATTTGCAAATGTCCTCCTAGTCTACATAAGCTATTTGAGGCTACCTAGGATACATAGAAAAACACTATTTTTAAAAATTAAAGGACAAAAATAGTAAAAATGTTGACAGAAGCACGAAGTAAAGGGAACACTTGCATAGTAGATTTTGGAAAGTGAATTGCTACAGCCGTTATGGAAAACTACATATAGTAGGTTCCTCAGAAAAATGTTAACCTAACTTGTAGAGGAATTTTAATGTGGTAACATGGCTGTTTTGGCAAGGAATCATGTCCAAAGACTTAGGTCTTTGTGATTCTGCTGGATGCAGACAGGCCACATACCTTTAATCACTTTGGCTAGAATACAGGCACTCCCTTGGTATACACCTTTAAGATAAAATTAGTTTGTAGGTGAAAGCAGCCATATCATATGAAAGTAACATATTTGAGGGGCAAACAAGTGATGAATCAGAGAAAGATCTGATAGAATGAATCAGATACAGGACATTCAACTCTCATGAAAACAGCACAGGAAAAAGAAGATACTTAAAGGCATCGTAGAGAGGGAGAATGAGTCAGTCAGGAGTCAGTGTAGTGAGTGCTGTACAATGGAATTGAGTTTATTCCTGAGTTTGTGTAGTTTAGTACAGGTCAGCATGAGCAGTAGAAGCCAGAGAATAAGGAGCCAGAGATTGGAACAAATTGTTAGAGTTAGTTTGAGGCCAAGCAGAACAATTCAATGAGATGCTGAGAGAAGCCAGATTAAATCAATCAGTTTAGAGAGGCATTTGAGTGAGAGCAGCTGCGTTGAACCAGCCAGCCAGAGTTCAGAAAGAACTAGGAAGGGTGAGCTTATTCGGCAGTAAGCCTCCTGGACAATTACATCAGGAAAATAAAAATTATTTTTACAGTAACTCCCAATCCAACTTTTGAGTGTATATCCAAAGAAATAAAATCAAGATCTCAAAGATCTGAAGGTGTTATCTGCACTGCCATGTTCATTATTCCATTATTCAGACTAAGCAAGATATGCACCATAGTGTACTTTCTGTTTTATGACCAAACACCAGCCAAAGTCAGGTTGGAGGAGAAAAGAGTTTATCTCACTCTAGGTACCAATCTATCACTGAAGGATGGCAGAGCAGAAACTAAATCAGAAACTGTGAAGGTTGCTGCTTACTGGCTTGCTCCTGGGCTCATTTTCAGGTCCCTTTCTAAAAACCTCAGGTCCAGCAGCCTAGGGGAAGTACCACACACAATGGAATAGTCCCTCCTACATCAGTTAACAATCAAAAAAATGCCCCTATAAACTTGTCCACAGGACAATCAATGGAAGCAACTCCTTAGTTGGGGTTCTCTCTTCCCATGTTTATCAAGCTCACAACCAAGATTAGCTGTCATAATATGGAACCAAACTAAAGGATTCATAGAAAAAAGTGTTATATAAACACTTTATTTAACTTTTAAAAAGAAGGGAACCTATACTTTGTATCGTGGGAGACACTATGCTAAGTTAAATGAATCAGACACAAAAAAATAAATACTGTCTGATCTCACTTTAATGTGGAATCTAAGAATACACATAATTCATAAAAACATAGGATAGCAGGGTGTTTTTCGTGGCGTGGGTGGAGGAGATGGAAAGATAATGGTCAAAGGGTAAAAGTTTCTGCTATTTAAATAGAATCTGTTCTGGAGATCTAGTGAACAGCCTGCGGCTGCTCAGGGGAAGCTGCCTACTAAGGATACTGGTTCATTTGCCAAAGTCTTCATAGTTTTCACACAAGAAAAGATGTAACATTGTGAGATAATTGACATACTAATTGGCTTAATAGTGGCAGGCATTTACTTAAAGAGAAAAATGATATCTTTCACTTCATACATAATTCTTATTTACCAATAAATTTGGAAGGAATACTTACCAAAATCAATTATATGATCAGTTACTAACAATAGATAAAACCCAAAAATTTACAATGATACCTGTAGAGGTATTTTAATCCAGCAATGTGACTGCTCTGGCAAAGGATCACATCTAAAGGCCTTCTGGGTCTATGTGATCTGTTCAGAATGAAGACACACCCTGGGTTACAGTATGTTCTGGCTGGAATACATACACACCTTTAGTACACACCTTCAATCCATAACAATAGAGGACAGTTCAATGAGTACAGTTCAATTGAGTTCAGGCAATGGAATGGCTTCTGGCTCATTCTGGCTCATTCTGGCTCATTCTGTGTGTTGACTTGACACAAGCTAGAGTCATCAGAGAAAGGATCCTCAGTTGAGGAAATGCCTCCATGAGATTGAGCTGTAAGCCAGTTGTGGATTTGCTAAAGGATACAGAAGCAGGAGGATCACAAGATCCAACCCATTGTGTGTAGTGTCATTCCTGGGATAGTGGTCTTAGATTTTATAAGAAACCAGGATACTCAAGCCAATGAGAAGGAAGCCAGTAAGTACCACCCCTTCACGGCCTTTATGACAGCTTCTGCCTCCAGGATCCTGCCCTGTTTGAGTTCCTGTCCTGATTTCCTTCAATAATGAGTAGCAATATAGGAATGTAAGCCAAATAAACCCTTTTCTCCCTCCCCAACTTGCTTTTTGGTCATGGTACTTCATCACAACAATAGAAATGCTGACTAAAGCAAGTTCAGTTGAGTTCAGTTGAGTTCAGTGTAGTTCAGTTTAGTTCAGTGGCATTGAGTTCATTTGTGAGTTCATGGAGAGGCAGTGGAAGCCAGAGATGAGGAGTCAGGAAATTAGAACAGATTGCTAGAGTTAGTTTGAGACTAAGAGAGCATTTCAGTCAGAAGCCAAGAGAAGCCAGTTTGAATCAGTCAGCTTGGAGAGGAGCTTGGTCCAGAACAGCAGTGTTGAACAAGCCAGCCAGAGTCAGAAAGAGCTAGAAAGGGTGAGCTTATTCAGCAGTAAGCCTCCGAGATAACAATTGCATCAGGAGAATAAAAGTTACTTTTACACATACCATTTTAAATCGTTCAAACATTAAAAACTTATACATCAATCTGAGGGAAGAAATTCATATTGTCAGTATATTATGATATTATGGAAGGCAAAACGCTGACTAGAAAGATCAGTAGTTCAGAGAACTGATAAAAGTAATGTTCTCACTATTTCAAAGGCATATTTGTAGCTAACTAATTTGTACTCAAACTTATTTATAAATTAAACAGAATACACAAATCTTGGAATTTTTATGTATACACAGAATAAAGCAAATTCTAAAAAAAACTTGTGAAGCTCATTCTGTAACACAAAGGTAGAGCATGTGTGGGAACTTAAGTTGATCCCAGTGGTGGCCAGAGGACATTTTAAAATTACTAAATAAAACATACATTGTTATGGTCTGACTCCCCTCAGAATCGCTGTAGCCATTTTGTTCCATGTCTGCCAGCTATTTCTTATTCCTGCTGCAGCATGCCTACTAGTCACTGACACAGAGAAGTGACTTGGCTCAAGGACCTTTTGGCCACATTCCCTGTTTTGTTCTTTATGATCTGAATGTTCTGTATGAGGTTTACTAATCTTAAGAAATTCCACAAAGATTTACATAGAACCCATCACATCAAAGGTCAATATGGGCTGTTATATCTAAAATATCTTAAGCCAGAGCTGACCTCCGAGCAGCCCTTCCTACATCCACATATGAGCTCACTGTGGTTTTTGTGGCTGTCACTGAAGAATGCTACTAATAAGACAAAAAACTATGATTATAATACTCATGCTTTATTATCCTAATGTTCTGAAATTCCCTTGTTCAACCACCCTTACCTTACTCAGGACCAATCATCTTAAAGGTTAGCTGACAATACTTTACCTAGTAAGCCAACTGCTCCACTCTGTGCCTTTTAAACTTTTGAACCTTGTTTCTCATATAAAAAGCCTGCTCTGAGGACAGAATACTGCCATAATTAGGTTTTTCATTCTTGTGGTCCTGGATGTCCAGTATTTCGGTGTGTATTCAATAAAGTATTCTTGCTTAACTGATTGGTGTACATATGGTTTCTGTAGCAATTTCCTGGAGCCCAACAACATGAAAGAAAAGAACAATTACAAAAATAAAAACAAAAACAAAGTTAGAAAAGTTATGCTTCCTGATTTTGTCTCAACATAAAGTTATAGTTACTAAGAAAGTATGATAAGGGAGAAAGAACAGACCACAAATTCAACGAACAACAGAAATACAGAAATAGCTCAAATGCCATTCAAAGTATGGTAGATACATTTTTGGTAAAAGGGAAAAGTTCAAAGAAAAAAATAACATTTTGACAAATTCTGCTCATTTTAAAAAGCTATATATTTCTTTTATTTTTGAGATTATAATATGGTTAGATTATTTTCTCCTACCCTTTCTTCCTTCCAAAACATCCCACATATCCCTCCTTGCTCTCTTTCTAATTCATGATCCCCTTTCCATTAATTGTTTGACCTGCTCAGTCTGTGTAATGTTGGTTCTGTTTATGTTTTCAGGGCTGATCATTTAGTATTGGATACATTTTTCAACTTCAATGAATACTATATATTATAAAAGTTTAAAATGTATTCTAAATATAAAACTATCGCAAGTAAGGCTGCTATGAACATAGTGGAACATGTGCCCCTGTGGCATGGTTGGTCATCTTTTGGGTATATGCCTAAGAGTAGTATAGCTGGGTCTTCAAGAAGATCAATTTCCAATTTTCTGAGGAACCTCCAGATTGATTTCCAGAGTGGTTGTACCAGTTTTCAACCCCAACAGCAATGGAGGAGTGTTCCTCTTTCTCTACATCCTCGACAACATATGCTGTCACCTGAGTTTTTGATCTTAGCCATTCTGATTGGTGTAAGGTGGAATCTCAGCGTCATTTTGATTTGCATTTCCCTGACCCCTAAGGACTTTGAACATTTCTTTAAGTACTTCTCAGTCATTCGATATTCCTCTGTTATGAATTCTCTGTTTAGTTCTATATCCCATTATTTGATTGGGTTGTTTGGTTTTTTGGAGGTTAACTTCTTGAGTTCTTTATATATTTTGGATATTAGCCCTCTATCCGTTGTGGGGTTAGTGAAGATTTTTTTCCCAATCTGTAGGTTGTCTATTTGTTTTATTGACTATGCCCTTTGCTTTACAAAAGCTTTCTAGTCTCATGAGGTCCAATTTATCAATTCTTGATCTTAGAGCCTGAGCCATTGGACTTCTGTTTAGGAAATTTCTCCCTGTGCCAATGAGCTAGAGATTCTTTCCTACTTTCTCTTCTATTAGATTCAGTGTAATCTGGTATTATGTTGAGGTCCTTGATTCACTTGAACTTGAGCTCTGTGCAAGGTGACAAATATGTGTCTATTTTCATTTTTCCACATACAGACTGTGAGTTAGACCAGCACCATTTATTGAAGATGCTTTCTTATTTACATTGCATATTTCTGGCTTCTTTGTCAAAGATCAAGTCTCCATAAGTGTGTGATTTTATTTTTGGGTCTTCAATTCTATTCCATTGATCAACCTGTCTGTCTCTGTACCAATAACATGCAGTTTTTATCACCTTTGCTCTGTAGTATAGCTTGAAGTCAGGGATGTCAGATGGATATGTGTTTAACTATGTTCATAGCAGCCTTATTTGTGATAGCCAGAGCTGGAAATAACTCAAATGTCCCACAACGGAAGAATGGATAAAGAAAATGTAGTTCATTTACACAATGGACTATTACTTAGCTATTAAGAAGAAGGACACCCTGAGTTTTGCAGTCAAAAGGATGGAACTAGAAAATATCATTCGGAGTAATGTAACTCAGACCCTTTGGGTCTGCATGCATGACATGTACTCACTAATAAGTGAATATTAGCCAAAAAAGTACAGAATACCCAGGACGCAATCCACAGAACTCAAGAAGTTTAAGAAGACAAAGGGCTAAAGTGGGAATGCCTCAATCCCACTTGGGATAAAGAAGAAAGCAATCATGGGGGGGAGGGGCAGAAAGAGGGAGGGACCTGGGTGAGAAAGGGGACAGGAAGGGGAAGGGGGGAACATGACCAAGTATTGTCAGGACTGAAGCCCTGATGGCCAGCAAAAAGAATGGAAAAGGGCAACCTATGGAGGTAGGAGGCTTGGTACCCTCTAGAATGCACCAGAGATCTGGGAAGTGAGAGCTTCTCAGGACTCATTGGGAGGAATCTTAGATGAAGTGCTCTACACTCAGGAGGGGGAACTTGTAGAGTCCACCTCCAGTGGAGGGAGAGGACATCAAGAGAAGGGAAGGGGTTGTCATCTCAAAGTCAAAAGCCCTGATCCAGAATTATTCCTGTCTAAAGGAACTTCAGGGACAAAGATGGAGACCAGCCTGAGAGAAAAGAGGTCCAATGACAGGCCCAAATTGGGATCCAGCTCAAGGGGAGGCCATGGAGCCTGACACTGCTGCTGATGCTGTGGTGTGCTTGCAGACAGAAGGCTAGCAACAAACAGCTGAAAGAGTCAGATACAGATACCAGCACCCAACCAATGGATGGAAGCCAGGGAGGAAGAATGTAGTATAGACAGGTGTTTCATTTAGGGATGTGTACACTGAAACATAAAACCCTAAGAACACAACATAAGAGAAAATGTAAATATGACCATGTGTGTGATGATGACCATTAGAAACAATGTCAAATTCAACTCATTAAAATTGTAAAACTTGGTTAAGGCCACTGTCAAAAGAATGAGAAAGCAACAGGAGCAAACATTTACAAAACACATATCCAATAGAGGACTTTGCTCAAAATACATAAAGAACCCTTAACACTCAACAACTCAGAAGTGAAACAGTTAAGCAAATGAACAAAAGCCCTAACCAGAGGACGCTACCCAGAGGATAAAGAGAAGACAGGTAATAGGTATTTGAAAAAGACAGTAGACATCATATGTCATTAAAGAACTGTCAATCAAAGCAAAATGATAGAACACATCTTTAGGAAAACCTGAAACGCTGACACTTGAAGAATGAACATGTAAACCAATCTGAGTTCTCCTTACTGCTTCTGGGAATGAATCATTTTGTAAACATTTGGGAAATTGGCTGTCTTCCTTCTTTCCTTCATCCCTTCATTCTTCCCTCCCTTCTTCCCTCCCTCCTTCCCTTCCTTCCTTCCTCCCTTCCCACCTTCCTTCCTTCCTCTATCCATCCTTCCATCTTTTAAAAATTCCTTTCATTCTTTTTTGTTTCAGGGACAAGGTTCATAGACTTAGTCTCAAACTCTTTAAGTGGCTGAAAATAATTTTAACCCCCTGATGCTCCTGTCTCTGCCTCCTGAGTGCTGGATTACAGGCCCTGTCACCACAGCTGGTTAATGTGGTGTTGACCTCAAACACTAGGGTTCAGTTCTACTAGTCACTCTACTGACTGTGCCACATCCCAGCCCAGTCAGATAGTGTCCTACCGCATGAAATAGAACTTATCTGATTTGGCAACTATACTTCTTAACATTTATTTTAACGTGCTAGAAACTTAAATCCACCCACAAATCTGCAATGACATTTATAGTTTCATTTACAATTCTTAAAACTTGAAAGTAACGGAGCTGTCTGTCCTTCATTTGGTGAATGAATAAAGAAACTGCAGTCCATCTGAATAATGGAGTAGTATCCAGAAATAAAAAAAAGAAATAAGCTCTTGAGCTACAAAAGGTCATTTGTAAAAATCTTAAATGCATGTTACTGAGAAGCGAGTCTGAAGAGGTTACATATTCTTTGATTCCAACTACATAACATTCTAGGAAAGAAAAAAAAATGTAGTATGATTAAAAGATCAGTGGTTCAAGGGAAGGGAGGGAGGGATCAAAGGGGTTTTCAGAGAAGGGATAATATCCCATATCATAAGTGTAGATACATATTGTGTGTTCATTGAAAGTTAAGGACATACAGTGCCAAAACTGAACCCAGAAGTAAACAATATAGCTTGGTTTACCACACCAATGCACCACACTAACACAAGACAATAGCAGAGATGACTGTCAGTGAGAAAGGATACATGGGAACTCAATATACCTCAAGTTCATGTTTTCTATGAAACTGGAACTTCATTGAAAAAAGAAACATAGGGGAATAGCAAGATTGCTCAGTAGGTAAAAACACTTGCAGTCTAGCTTGAAGATCTGAGTTCTATTCCCCATAGTCCAGATGGAAGGAGGAAAAAACCTACCCCCATAAGTTGTCCTCTGACTTCCACACATGCAGCCTTGTACACAAATATACACATACATACACACAGCAAAGAAACATAAAAATAAATATAAACTATCAAGTATTTTGAAAAGCTTTAATAATTCAGACTCACCCAAACTTTGCAATAGCCTCAGCTGTTGGCAAAGACAGCGCCTCATAAACACACACTGCTACTTGTGCTGCGTAGTCTCATATCAACTTGAGACAAAGTAGAGTTATCTGAAAGGAGGGAACCTCTATGTTTTTTTTTTAGTTTTATCTTTACTAATTCACTTTACATCCCTCTCACTGCCAGCATCTTAGTGACCCTCTCTCACAATCCTTTGCCCATCTCCCTCCCCTTCTCCTCTGAGCAGGTATCCTCCCACTCTGGCACTTTCTCATTGAAGTCATACAAGGCAGCCCAGCTAGAAGAACATATCCCATGTACAGGCAACACCTTCTAGGATAGCCTCAGCTCCAATTGTTCTGGACCCACATGAAGACCAAGCTTCACATCTGCTACCTATGGGAGGAAGGGGTGTCTAGGTACAGCCAATGTATCTTCTTTGGTTGGTGGTTTAGACTCTGAGAGCCACAAGGGTCCAGGTTAGGTGACTCTGTTGTTCTTGTTCTTCCTGTGGAGTTCCTAACCCCTTTGGGGCACTCAATCCTTCCCACATCTCTTCGATTAGAGTCCCCAGGCTCCATCCATTATTGACTGTGGATGTCTGCATCTATCTGAGTCAGCTGCTGAATGGAGCCTCTCAGAGGACCGCCATGCTAGGCTCCTGTCTGCAAGCACAACAGAGTATAATTAATAGTGTCAGCGATTGGTGCTTGCCCATGGGATAGGTCTCAAGTTGGGCCAGTTATTGGTTGACCATTCTCTGCTCTATCCCCTGTGCTTGTATTTCTTGTATACAGGATAAATTTGGGTTTTGTAGACAGGAAAAATTTGAAAGTTTTGTGGGTGGGTTGGTGTCCCTATCTCTCCACTAGGGTTCCTGCCTGGCTACAGGAGGTGGCCTCTTCAGATTTCATATCCCCAATGTTGGGAATCACAGCTAAAGTCACCCCCATTGAGTCTTGGGTGCCTCCTTTTTCCTAGATCTCTGACATGTTCTGGAGATGCCCTCCCACCTCCCCACCCATGTCAATCGCAGATTTCCATTCATTTTATTACCATCTGGTCATCTAGAAAGGAAGGAACCTTCATTGAGATATGCCTCCATAAAATCCAGCTGTGGTGCATTTTCTTAAGTAGTGATTGATAGGTGAGGGAACAGTTCATAGTAAGAGATTCCATCCTAGAGATGGTGGCCATGGTTCTATAAGAAAACAGCTGAGAAGCATGCCAGTAAGCAGCACCCCTCCATGGCCTTTGCATCAGCTCCTGCAAGGTTCCTGCCCTGCTTGAATTCCTGTTTTGACTTTCTTCCATGATGAATAGCAATGTGGAACTATAAGCCCAATAAACCCTTTCCCCTCCAACTTCCTTTTTGATCATGGTTGCAGCAATAGAAACTCTAACCAAGACACTGGTAAATGTGAAAACTTCAGTAATTTCATTCCTGGGATCTTATACAGAGAATTATTGCCCATTTGTGTTAGAAAATGTCTTCATGTCATCTCTTTCTAGTATTAAAACTTAAAACCACCAATATTCTGGTTCAGTAGAACGCACTGGTTAAATTTTAAATACTCTCTCAGTGGATTACTCTACAGCAAACTGATAAATGAGTCAAAACTATACAGTCACAAGGCACATGAAGGAACAAAGCAGACAAGGTACACACACACACATGCACACACACACACATGCACACACACATGCATACACACACATGCACATACAAATCCATACACTATCATCCTAGTACACACACATGTGCTCGCATGTGCCCCCATGCACATGACACATGCACATGACACAAACGATGCAAGAATATACACAAGTGAACATATTTTTAAGGAAGAGGAAATGTCACTTAATTGCCAGCTGCACTCACCTCTGACGAGGGTTAGAAGCAAGTGCAGTTTGTCATAGAACCGAAGAAAAATTTGTGATATACTAATTCATAGGGTGAGAGGGAAATAGGCATTTATTGTATTCTTATTTTACAAATCCATTTGTGCCCTATGTAACCATGTATTTGTGAGGTACTTCATAATAAAATGTTTTTCAAAAGTAATGAAATAAGTGATTCTAGCTTCTGACACAATGAAGAGACTATTACCAGTGGCTGACTTAAATCTCCGTGAATACAAAGAGCAAAGCACTTGAGGAAAAATATTGTGAGGACGTAAGTTGTAGCCCTGTATGGCATCAAAGCTGACAACGGGCTTAAAAATCTTTGTGGTGTGTAGTTTAGGATTCCAATAAAACCCTCAAATTAGCTTCATCATTTTATAAGCAACCAAGCCATAAAGCTACCAAACATGAACTTCCTGAGGGAATTTTTTTGATATGACATTATTTTCTATTTTTATTATTTCCTTTTTATTGAACTTGTGAAACCATTTCTATAGTTACAGAAACAAAGAACAAAACACCAGATGAAAACCTACCAGAGTTGATTGTAGACATAGTATTCTGAAGATACATTTTCAGAAAACATACATTCTATAACACATCTTGAAGGTGCCACAAAGCCCACTTGATTCTTCATTGACAGTGACATCCGAAACTAACAAATCTGTTCCCTCTCCACACCAGACTTGGACTTAAATAAAACTAGCAAGATTTGTACTCTGTTCCCTTACCACTAGGTTCGTAGGAAATGAAAAGCAATGGTGAGACCCCTGAATAGATGCTGACACAGATAACCAGAGAAATCATGGTATCTTAATTGAAGTGCTGTGGTGCTGGGCAAGAGGCACCCATTAATGCTGACTAGCATAATTCAGCTTTGAGACTTGGAATGCAGAAGCCCTCCCTCATTAAAAGAAGCCCAGATGGCTCCCAAAATATGTAAGACCCCCAACTATGTGCTTTCTCCAGCCTCGGATCTTTAATCAACACAGATGCTGAGATTTTAGTCAAGGTGCTTGCCCTGCATCAGAATAATCTGTACCTGCAATTAATTAACCCAGACCAAGCAGTTTTTGTGCTGGTCACAGATCCTCTGGCAACCGGAGGAGACCCTCATCCATCATCCCACAACCACCAAAACCCCATTTACATCCTGTCCTCTGACTCTGAGGGGCAAAGAATGAGTACGGCTCTTCATGCTTCAAATGCTTGAGTATAAAATGAGTTTTTCTCCTTTAATCCCACAAGGTTCCATTCTTTAGACCCTATGAAAGAGACTTGTCCTTATTTTTTAAGAAACAGCCAAAGTTTCTTCATGGTTTCATTGTTCACTGTGCTCAGTGTTCCTAAACACACACACACATACACAGCGCTGCCATTCATACTTCTGAGTAAACCATGTAAACCAAACTAGCAAATGCATCCAGTACTAGTCTGTTTCCACAAGCTTGAGGTCTTCTTGAAAACAATTTGAAATTCAATCCATGTCAACAGTGTTGAACTGAAAAAGAAAACATATGCCAGTAGTGTTTCTTTCTTTCTTCCTTTCTTCCTTCCTTCCTTCCTTCCTTTCTTTCTTTCTTTCTTTCTTTCTTTCTTTCTTTCTTTCTTTTATAATGAGCTTTGGTACTGCCTTTTCCAATACAGAAGAGAAAGAAGGCAGAAGTAAATAAAACATTTTTAATTCGATGATATTATAAAAAACCAGTTTTCCCCATTAGCAGGTAAAGATTAAGGACAGATTAGAAACCTAGCCCTGGAGTTAACAGTATCACAGCAGAAGGGCAGTGAGGAGTGAGTGGGGAAACACAGGGCCCCTCCCACAACTCTGCTATCAATGCAGGGTAAGCTACACGTGATAATTCTAGCTAGAACTCTATGCTGACCCTAACTCCAGCTGCTATAGTCACTAATAATCTGCATTTCTAATCTTTGTAAATGTTTCTTCTTTAAATAAGATGTTTTCATTAATATTTATCAAAAAGTTTTGACATTTTCAAGTTTGCTTATCTTTAATTAAGCTTGTTACATCGTCACATTAAAATATTTTTCTGTGATAATAGAAAATATTGTATTATGGGAATGCGGAGGGTCTGCCCAGTTGACAGAGTGCTTATCTGGCACGCACAACACCCTGCATTCCATTTCCAGCACTGCATAAAATCAGGGGCATGGCCCACTCCTGTAATCCAGACACTTGGGAGGTGGAGGCAGGAGGATTAGAAGGTCAGAGCAAGTCTGAGGCAAACCTGGGCTACATGAGATCCCACTGAGTGAGAGGGTAGGGGAAGAGAAGGAAGGAAGGAAGGGAAGGAGGGAGGAAGGGAGGAAGGGAAGGAAGGAATGGAGGGAGGGAGGAAGGGAGGAAGGGAAGGAAGGAGGAAAGGAGGGAGGGAGGGAGGAAGGGAAAGAAGGAGGGAAGGAGGAAAGGAGGGAGGGAGGGAAGGAAGGAGGGAGGGAAGGAGGGAGGGAGGGAGGAAGGAAGGAGGGAAAGAAAGAGAGAAAAAAGGGAGGAAGGAAGAAGAGAAAATATAGTATTAAGAAATCAGGATTAATAGGTTAATAGGAAAATGCTTTATCAAACTTGTCTATCTGTGTATCCTTGGATTGAACAGTGGGATGAGCAACTCTCACAGGAAGGTGCCGCTGTATATTTTGACTGATAGATTGGAACATTTTGGTTACAGCTGAAACTGTTATTCTTCTCCTATATCTATGTTTACTATGCTTGCACAGTAACATGTCCTTCTATAACAAAAGAAGATTCTTTGCATAAGAAAGTCCATATATATATAGGGCTGGAGAGATGGCTCAGTAGTTAAGATGGCTGCTCTTCTAGAGGACCCTGGGGAGTTCAGGCACCCACATTGCTGGAGAATGATACCCCAACCTCAAAGAATATGCAAGGTGTTCTCAGATTGGTTGCCCAAGGTTGTGGTTGGCTGACCACAGATTCCTGGATCTGGGTTCTCATTTCAGGGAAACAGAAACTTAGGCCTAGTCTCCCAAACTGTCAATTTGCTGTGTATCATAGAGTCAGCCTGGCTCTAAGCTCAGTCCCTTCAACAACCATCTGAAACTAAATCTGAATCCCTCCTTTGGTCTCTGCGTTAACATGTGCATGTGATACACAGACATATGCATGTACCCATACATATAAAAATAAAAAATAAAATAAAGGAAGACTCCCTCATTTTCATTTTTTAAACCACAGCCTTTAATTAGATTTTTCAAATGAACCAACTAATATCTTGTTTCAAGAATCATCAATAGATAAACTGAAGCTAAATCTCCCTTTATTAAAACAAATTAAATGTGGCTGCGACTCCAGAGAATCAGAGAGTGTAACTCAGTCCACCAAACAAAATTTTATATCACATTAAGTACATTGGATCAAAGTTAATGTTTGAGGAGGGAAATTCGTTTCCTCAAGTCCCTAAAACTATTTCCTTTTCACTGTAGTAAAATTAGCAAATCATTAGATCAAATACTGTGGTTTTATTATCTGGAAATATTGGTTAAGATGAAATCTATGAATTACACTCTCTTTGAAGCTGTCATATTGTGATTATTAACCATATAGATGTCCTGAAAAGTCCTTATAATTAGTGTTTTTCATATATGTAAACAACTTTGCAATTTGAAAAACAATTGTAAAACTTTGAGGGTTGTATCTGATTTGAGTTTGATTTAATAACTGTCAGAAACTGTGCAAAGATTGCCTTAAAAATAAATTATCTTGGCAAGTCAATGAATAATACGTAAAAACACATTTAGAAATTAAGTGTTAAGTTTAACAATTAACATTTTAAAATAGAACCCCAAGGGGGAGTAAAAAGGCTTTTTATCATAAAATCTACATGATAGCAATATTTATAGGCTTTTAATTTTCAATTAAAATAGGAAATTTTAATTAATTTTTCTATCCTAGGGTCTCAAGAAGAGAAATGTTTTTTATTTAAAAGATAGTTATATTAAGATTTTCCATGCCGGGCGGTGGTGGTGCACGCCTTTAATCCTAGCACTTGGGAGGCAAAGTCAGGCGGATTTCTGAGTTCGAGGCCAGCCTGGTCTACAGAGTGAGTTCCAGGACAGCCAGGACTACACAGAGAAACCCTGTCTTGAAAAAAAAGCAAAAAAAAAAAAAAAAGATTTTCCAGGACATGAAATCTAATTTGAATTTGCTTCCAGGGAATTTTAGAATAAAAGCAATAATACAGGACTCTTAGAGGGGTAAAACCACAGAGACCCTCAGCCCTCAAAATGCAAGTAATCCAAAAGACACAGTGAAGGTGTGCACACATGTGCAGACAAAACACCTGCAGTCCTCATGTCTCAGAAAGATCTTAACACTTCATCCAAAAGTTGCTAAAGACGACAAGAATTTCTAATGGCACACAGTCATTCTACAGTTAGTTTTATACTAGTATTTGAAGATCATCATCATTGTCGTCATCATCATCACCGTTATTGGTTTGCTTTGTTTTTCACGATGGGGTTTCACTATGTAGCCCTGGCTGTCCTGGAATTAGCTCTGTAGACCAAGCTGGCTTCAAACTTACAGAGATAATGCTTGCCTCTGTCTTTCGAATGCTAGGCTTAAAGATGCGTACCTAACCCTTGCAGAACATGATTGTGGCAATTAATTATGCAATCTTTATTTGTATAATTTTCATTTCTTATTATTTCACAAAGATCATTTTGGAGGAAGTCATGAATCTTCCACAAAAGTGAACAAAACCTTTAGTGAAGTTTCTATAGCAATTTTGTAACTTAACCCCATTACATGTCATATAAGGAACATGTTTTTGTTGACATTCGTTCTTAAGCAAATGAGGTTATCTTGAGGCTTCTGTCGCTCTCTTGTCCTCCTAATATGGTGCTATTTGCCCACTTTGACTTCCAAGTGATATTTTACAACTGTATCCTGGACACTATTTTTAGACTAGCCTAAAACTCTTATTTATAGAAGTTGTTTGTTGTTTTGTTTTGATTTTCCTTTTCATTTTGCAAAATGCAAAATATTTTTTTTACAATATTATCTCCAAAGACATTTTGTTTCCACTTAAGAATATTAACCTAGAAAATCACGCCAAGAACAATAGTATCTGAAAATGTTGTTTAAAAATGCAAGGTTTATTATTTCAATATTTATATTGATGAAATGACTAAATATAATTTTATTTTAGTTATTAGATTTAGTTATTGGTGATTTGCATATTTTGAATTAATAACAAAATGACAGTGATTTTTCTGGAGAGATGAATGTTTAAATATCAAAAACTACTGAATATTGAAGATAAATCAACAGCATTTTTAAAAAGACACTGTGGATGTGGTAACTAATGGGGTATAAATACCCCATTTTTTTTTAGGTATAAACAGTGTCGATGGCAACAAAATGTTTTAATGAAACTGTGACACCAGATTCTATCTGTTCCATGGGTAAAATTGCTAAGCTTTATGCTACATGTATTTTATCCTAATAAAAAACCAGAATCTATCCTATCATTCTGTGATGAAGATGCTTATAAAAAATTAGGTGTGTAGTCATTATAGCCTTGTCTATTCATGGGCTTTCTCTTTGAGAGGCCTTTGGATATTCCATAGTTGCTTTTCCTTTCAATTTGGATAGTTATATCTTCCACCTCTACAGAAGGCTTCTTAGAAGGAAATTGAAGAGAGTATTAAAAAGAATAAGGTCAGTGTAAAAAATAACATATTTTTAAAAAGGAGAAAATGAAAGTTTTAAAAAAGGTCAATGATATGTTTTGGAAAAGATTTGCTATTTGTTTGTTTATGCCAAAAAAATTTCAGAAATATTGAAAGCCATTTAGAAGGAGCACTCAAACATGGGATATTAGACTAGAGACTTAACTGAATTGCTAAATAAAATTTTACTCATGAATATCAGCAGAGCTCTGTCTACACTACTTTTAAACACCACTGGTCTCAACAGGGGCAGTGCAACCAGAACAATCTGATGCCAAGCATCAAATTCTAGATGGGGTAATGAAGAGTGTGTGGTCAGTGGGAATTTGACTTCATATAGCCCATAAATATGTTACTTTGCACAGCAAGAGGAAATCCAAGTTGTAGATAGAATAAAAGTTGTTTTGCTTGTTTGTTTGTTTGTTTGGTTGGTTGGTTGGTTGGTTGGTTTTGAGACAAGGTTTCCTGTAGTCTAGATTGGCTTCAAACTCCCTATGTAGCAGAGGACGACACTGAAGTCCTGATCCTCCTACCACCTAACCAAGTGTTAGGATTACAGAAACATGTCACTGTCCAGTTTGTGTTATGCTAGCAAGCAATCCTAGAGCTTTGAGCACAATAGATAAGGTCTCCACCATCTTCAGCAGAGTCCCAGCCTTTGTTGATATTAAAACAGGAAGATTAGCTCTAGTCCAACCAAGTGAGCCCAGTGTAGACAGTGTGAGCTCTTAAGGTAGAAAAGGAAGGCAGACTTGTGAGTCACAATCATCCATGAGATGAAATGCAGTCATTGCAGGTGACTTTTAGCTACTAGGAATGGTCCTCACTTTAAAGCCTACAACTAGTGCTTGCAACTACAGGGAACAAAATTCTGTCAACCATCTAAACAGGCAAGGGAATGAATTCTCAGCTATAGTCTCCACACGGGATGGCAAGCTTACTTATATTTTGATTGTAGGATATGCAGACTTGTGACTAGAGCTTTAGCCATGTGTCACTGTCACTGTACTGTAAAGTCTAGCTATATTCTTGGATGGGAAGTAGATGCTTTCTGGAACAACTAGTTACTCTCTGAAACATGATTCAAAAAGAGAACTATGCAAACACATTTTTAAAAGCTTTTAAGTACATTGTAGATGTGTGTAATTATCAACGAATAGATCAACAAAATTAAAAATAAAAAACGTGAATGGATTAAACCAATAATTATTTTAAAACATTTGCCATCGCCATGAATGTATAATACATTTAGAAAATTGATTTGCAATTTGTCACTACCAATTTGAGAACTTTCATAATGATAATATGTGACTTGAGCAGATTGAGAGAAACAGTGCAAATACAAAAGGCACACATCTGTCCTTGAGAAAGACGGCAGGCAGCATATGAGTCATCTGGAAAACCAAAGTCATAGTATAAATCACTGCACATGGTTTATATGGTATCGGCAAATCACACCCAGGGGCTTATGTATACTAGACCGAACTCTCCCAACTGAGCTACATACCCAGCCCTATCAAGAGTCTTTTAGAATATATATCCTGAGGTGTAACAGCATGATATCTAAAAACTGGTCTAAGGAAAGACTGCAAAATTTCAGTCTAGCAATATTTAACACAGAGAATAGGATTAGACAAGTATACATTAGGACATATACATACACATATACATCATATACACATATACATACACTTATACATACACATATACGTGTGTGTATTACTATTTAATTTAAAAAAACTAGCCCATATTTTTGTGTAAAGCTTAAAAGAAAGCATTTTAAAGTATATACAATTTGATCTAGGAATTAATTTTTAGGAATGTAACCTTAAAAAAAAAGTTTAGAAAGAATGCTGACCCCACTGTAGCATTGCATTGCTGAAGCAATCTATACATTCAATAGGAAGTAAATAAAATATATTTCTTCTATTCATAGGAACAAAACAAGCTCATTGAAAATAATATTGTAATGGTATAGTTGTTAACATGAAAGTTACAGTATGCATTATTGGGTGGGAAGCGGTTACAAAATAGTATGCATAGTCCTTGTGATTCCTTGTTGATAGGAATAGAAATAGCACGGACTTCTGCATGTATTACACATGTAATAGGTACCCACAGGAAGCATTCCTATAGTTGCTTTGGAAGATACTTATATGGTTACTCTGACATGGAAGCATAGGTGGCATTTATCTTCCTTTTATTGATTTTCTCTTTTCAAATATTAAAAAGTCTTAGTACTTTAATAGAAAAATTATTGAAAGAAGTAGAAAAAATCACAGGTGAAGAGAAGGTTCTAAGTTTGGATTCTGAAAGTAAAGACGTTTTGTTAACTTTAACTAATGAATGATTTCTTTCTGTTAGCCTGGAATGCTCTGTTCTTTAACCCCCAAGCTATCATCTCTGTTGCCCTCTTTCCTGTCAGTTCTTAGAACTGGGACTAGCCACAAAAATCATCTCCTGACCCAGAGTCTCATCAGCAAGGGGTAACAATAGCAATCAGAGTATCCCAAACTTCAGAAATCATGAAAATTCAATTCAGTCCATCTAAGAATGTTTCCCACACCTGTGTTCATGTGGAATGGTCTCTATTACTAATTGATGAGTTTGTGTAAATATGTGTAATACAAATCCTTCTTTTCAGTTTTGCTAAAGGGAAGAAAAAAAGCAGATACTCGATTCCTCCTATGGAAGTTGTCACTCAATAAAATTAAACAGGACTTTAGACTTCTGTGTTTTAGGGAACACAGATGATGATTAAACATAAAACCCAAGCCTGTGGTCAAGAATTTAATACAGTCTAGATCAGTGGCTCTCAACCTTCCTAACGCTATGACCCTGTAATATAGTTCCTCATGATGCAGTGACTCCCAACCATAAAATTATTTTCATTGCTACTTCTTAAATGTAATTATGCCACTATTATAAATCATAATGTAAGTATCTGATATGTAGTGTGTCCGATACTGCAACCCCTATGAACCACTGGTCTAGATAGACCATTTGCTTATTCAACATTTCATGCTGACTATCTTTATGGTCAAAGGCTATCTAAATATATGATCTCTACAACAAATGGGATCTGTGAGGACAGTATGAGTGGTATGGGGATGACCTGTTGAGAAGGTAAGGGCCAGCAAAATTAGGAAAGAAATCACTGACGAAGCAGCTGGAGTGTGTGGAGCCATTGGTATGGATTCATCAGTGTGATGATTTGGAGAAGAGAGGGAAATGTGGATTGTAGGTATTGAAGCTCTAATAAATGTGGTTGTATGTTGTCTTAGGGTTTTACTGCTGTGAACAGACACCGTGACCAAGGCAACTCTTATAAAGAATAACATTTAATGGGACTGGCTTACAGGTTCAGAGGATCAGTCCATTATCATCAAGGCAGGAGCATGGCAGCATCCAGGAAGGCATGATGCAGGAGGAGCTGAGAGTTTTATATCTTCATCTGGAGGATGCTAGGAGGATACTAGCTTCCAGGCAGCTAGGACTAGTGTATTAAAGCCCACACCCACAATGATACACCTACTCCAATAAGGACACACCTCCTAATAGTCCCACTCCCTGGGCCAAGCATATGTATAGAAGGGAGGTAAATAAAATAAAGTATTGATAGAAACTTTAAGCACAGGAGATTTCTTACTTATAGTGCAAAGATTCTGTAATGTAGGGTTTATTAAACACCTTCACTCTTCGATTCTCCAGGAATTGGGTAAGCTAATCTTACAGCTGAGTTTCAGTTGAATTTTTTGAATTTTCCTTAGAAGGAAGAAGTTAAGTCTCAGGTGGGGGGCAGGACATTAAAAACAATTATGACAAAGCTAAAGAAAGAAATAATTGGGAATTTGTTTCATTCAGACCAGTTTCCAGAAATGACAATATGAAAGTATAGCGGCTTGGATGAAAATGATAACTCCCCATAATTACCGGAACTGTTTGGGAAGGATTAGGAGGTGTGGCTTTGTTGGAGGAGGTATGTTATTGGAGGTGGGCTTTCAAAAGTCCAGACCTAGCTCAGTTCCTCCTCCTTCTCTCTCAACCCAACTGGATCATAATGTAAAGCTCTCAGCTGTTGCTCTACTACCAGGCCTGTCAGCTACCTACAATGATGATTGTGCACTAACCCTCTAAAACTGTAAGCAACCTTCAACTAAATGCTTTTGTTTGTAAAATTTGCCTCAGTCTCTTTACAGCAATAGAACAGTAACTAAAATGGAAGGAAACAATACTCACTACCAGTACTGAAGTAATGTGGGACTGTAAAATCCTGAGTGTTCGGCCATGCCCCCAGAGCCCTGCCACGAGGTCTCCATGTCCCAAGTAGAAGGCGGGGAAAACAAGTCCCTGCCTCAAGATTTCCCTGGCCCCGCCCTTCTCCCCCACTTCCGATATATAAGTAAACCCATTCTGACATTTTTCGGGGAAGCTCCACACCACCCAAACCCGCCGTCTGTTAATAAATCAACGCATCTTAAATCTCCACATGTCTCATGAATTCAGGATTCGTCACAACTGAACAGCCCACCCCGGGACCCGCCCTGCCGCTCCCCTGGGACATCCCCGCCCGCTCTTGCCCGTGACCAGTGACATCTGGCGCCCAACGTGCGATGAACTCCAAGAATGAAAAAATCACTTCCAACGAGACAACGTCTAGACTCCTGTTTCCCCAGCACATGCCCTGCGTACGCTCTCTCTCTTCTATTTTACTGCGTGTCCACAGACCCTGGAAATAGAAGCTGAATCGACGTGCTGGTGTGTTCAGACACACAGCCACACGTCTCCACAATCTCTGCCCTGCTGCGCCCTCCCCCCATGTCGTTTAGGGCCCAGAGAAGAGATACGGGAGTCCTTACACAAACACCCACTGAGATCGGACTAGTTCATTCCGGCCCAAACACCAAGCTTTCTATGCCCGCTTCTACGATGATCTCCGCCCCCCTGAGAAATCTGCTCTAGACAAGAGAGGTAGACAACTCCATGCCAGCGCGCTGCCAAGGCACACGGGACACCACCCCCCACCCCTGGTTAGTGGTGGACAATGTACACGAAGCCAGCTCAGAAGCTCTCCCCGCTGGCGCCTACAAAAACTGTGAGTTACATCTCTGTCCATCCACCTCCACCCCCACTCTCTCTCCTCGCTTTTCTCTAATTGTTAACTACAATCTAACTTACGCCTAATATAAAAAACTAACTTTCTCTCTCCACATGTTCCCCACAAAATTCCGGGGACTCCTTAATCACCATTCTTTACCACTCCCCCCAAAAAAATCTCCCATGATCTGCCTGTCAAGAGGTTTGCCCCTCTCCCAGGGGTTAGCTTTTCACGCTCTGCCTGCTAGCCTAGTGTAAACCTCCCCCACTCCTCCGCCATTTGCTGCCGGCTGCTTACAGCCCAGCTGACTCGCCTGTAACAAGCGGGCTGGCTCCCTACTTGCCCCCTTCCCCACTTCACCTTCTAGGTCATTTGTGTCCCGCTATACCCCAGCTGGCTTGCCTGATAGCAGAGGGTCTGAGACTCAATCTGCCCCCTTCTGTTTACCTTACAGTTTCTTTCTCACAACTAAAAACTCCAGGCTAGAAAAACTGCTGCCTGTTTTCCCCTCCCCCTCTGACTGAGAACTGCTGCCATGACTCAGTCTTACACAGCCTTTTACTCCTTCTGACTCTGTTATCAAACTTCCATGTTTTTCGCTTTGAACTTTTCTTTAAAGTTAGCCTTTCTTTTCTCTAGGAAAAACAAAGGGAGGAATGCCCTGGCTTCTAACAGGCCCCCTCCCCCACTGCTTTTAGGCCCTTCATTAATAATTTTCTCCCAAACAGGAATACCTACAGTAACGTTTGTGCTTTTCAACCAAAAAATTTTCGCCTTTTGTTTTAATATTTCCTTTTCTTTCTAATACTCGTGATATATGTCCAACACTTTCTTCAACTCTTTAAAAAATTTTTTTTTCTTCCAGATTTGAAAGTCATCTAAATTTACTTCCACAGGTTAAATCAACATGCTGACCACCATCTTTCAGCTTTTAATTAACAACTAATTTTCCTTCACAGACAAATTGTGGATGTCTACCCCAAATATTATTAACACAATGTTTTCTCCTTCAGCCATCCAATTTCCTCAAACACCTTTGGCTTTCCAAGAGTGATTCAATGCTCACCTTTCAGACATTTCCCTGCCGGAGATACTGCTTCCCTGTGATTATATCCACAGATCCAACAGAGACAAGCTACCTACATCTCATCAGACCACAGACTCCAGAGACGAGCTGATGCCGAGACAGCGCCATCTCCTGAAACCTGACAAGCTGCCTTCTTCCAGTCATTTCGTCTGACTGAAGACCCAGAGACACTCGATATCAACTGCAGATGAACTCTTGCCAAAGTCACATTTCTGGAGTGATGTGCTAGTGAAGAAATCATAATGTCTATTTAGATTAATCAGATGTCATTACTCTCAAATTGTACAATATGTATTTAATTGATTCAATGACTCCCTGCTTTCCCAAACCCCAATCCTCAATTCCCATTACCTTTGGTTTGGTTATGCTACACCCCTGACCTGTGTGGTGTTTTCTTTTGACTTCCTCATCCAAAAATTTCATCACAGGTGACACCTCTCCTAAGAGAGGGAACTGTGGGGCAGTGAGCTGTGGAGGCCAGAGAGCCTGGTAGTAAGGCCCTAGAAGCCCCACACTCTAGTCTCTGAGACTAGCCTCTGACCCAGTAGGCGCTTCGGACCTTTCCAAGCCATCTGACTCTCAGCTTCAAGCCCTCAACAATCCCTCCCACAGAGAGACTCACATGAGAGTCACTTGTCACATGACTCCACCTTCAGAGTTGCACTCCTTTTTATGAAAGAATAAAGGGTGGGTTGTGGGACTGTAAAATCCTGAGTGTTTGGCCACGCCCCCAGAGCCCTGCCATGAGGTCTCCATGTCCCAAGTAGAAGGTGGGGAGAACAAGTCCCTGCCTCAAGATTTCCCTGGCCCCACCCTTCTCCCTCACTTCCGATATATAAGTAAACCCATTCTAACATTTTTCGGGAAAGCTCCACACCACCCAAAACCGCCGTCTGTTAATAAATCAATGCATCTTAAATCTCTACATGTCTTGTGAATTCAGGATTCGTTGCGAATAACAGCCTGCCCCGGACCGCCGCCCGCCACTCCCCCGGGACGTCCCCGCCCGCTCTTGCTGCACTCTTGCCCGTGACCAGAGCGAGGGCGGTGCCCAACAAAGTAATATTATATGTTCCATTCATTTTCTCTTCAGAGGAATCCTAAAAAACAGATGCTAACATTCCCTCACATCCCAGAAGCCTGCAAGACACTGACTGAGTTGTCCCAAACCATATGGTTAGTAAGTGTCACAGCTGGGATTTAAACCAAAGTCCAGTTTCAACTCCACGTGTTCAAGTGCTCTCTACTTGTCTCTAACCAAAATGTTTGGGATCGAGAGGAAGAATGGAAGAATGAAGCACAGGAGAGGAAGCCACGGAGCACTGCGTCCCAAAGACTAGATTCTAAACAGTAAAAACAACAGCGTGTGAGTCTGAAGTCTGAAAGGGACTTGGGGATCACAGTGGGTGCTCACTGTGACTTAAAAACTATTTAGTAGTTAAACTGAAGTAAGACACTAAAAAACCTCTGATTTAATAGTACTCTGGTTCATGGCAGTCACCACTCACTAGCAATTTCAAAATAGTAACGTAACAACTCTCTATTGAGTGATCCACGGAGCGTATGCAAACACAAGCTACATATGGTTCATCCTGCTAAAACTTGTTAGGTGCATTTTTGTATTTATCATTTTTGTGTGGCTTAACAGCACAAGCTGCTACTGCAGAGGAAGGACCTAGATTCAATTCCCAGAACCCACAGGGCAGCTCAGAACCCTCATCCCATTTCCAGAGGATCCAAAGCCACAGCTAAATTTCACTTACAAGTATTGATAGATCTTACACAGTCTAAACTTAAGTTACTTAGCAAAGCAGTTAATGCAAGCAGTAATAGAGACTTTATCATTTTCGCATCAAAATTTCTAAAACTATAAAATATTTGATAAATGTAACTAAAGTCTCACATTCCAAGAGCAATCCAAACATTCAGAAAGTGAAGGCAGGAGGATCATGAGTTCAAGATTATCCTTGGCTAAATCCTGAGATTTGGGCTTCCTTGAGATAAATGAAACCTTGCCTCAATAACATAAAATCTCATTGTGCCCTTGAGTTTTTTTGCCAACCTTTTTCTCATAGCCCTGTATCATTTATAATAATAATTTAAAAAACACCAAAAAACTATTTTTTATATAATACTATGTAAGGAGAATCAGTACTGGTAAAAATAAAAATAAGTGAAAAATTAAGCCTTCAAAAACATACAAATATCAGCATCAAAATGATTCGAATTTGAATATCCAGGCGTTAACTCAGTTCTCCCTTCACATTCCTTTTGTGAACCTGACTTGCCCAAGATTTTAACTAGCATGCAAATCGAATGCTTCAGCTGTTTCTACCACGCCTTAAATCTGACCATTTTGGAGTGTCTTCAAATGAGCCAGATGAGAAACTACTTAATTAGGATTTTAATTATTTTCTTGCCTTCTGATGGTATCTGGAAGTCGCTGGGAAGCCGCCTGCTTCTGCAGTTTCTCAGCTGCTAACACTGTTCCCCAAGGCAGTGTTTGTGGTAAATTCCCAGCTCCGCGAGCGCAAGCCAGATAGAAGCACCGCACCACAGAGCTGGGAGGAGCAGCAGCCTGGCCTGAACTCTATCATCTCAGCAGGACACAACTGCCTCCTTTCAGTAGGATGGATTTAGTGTATTTTGGCTTCGAAGTCCTGTTGTATCTTTTGAACTTATCTGCATTCCTGCAGTGTCTGAGCTCCAAATAATAAAGCTAGCTGTTAAATAGTCCAGCTTTTAAGCAGAATCAGATGAGGGCACAAGCGAGTGTGTGTGTGTGTGTGTGTGTGTGTGTGTGTGTGTGTGTGTAGTGTGTGTTTGTAAATTCTCTATTTGCAGCACACAGATTTTAAGGACGAGATAATTAAGTTGATTATGACAACTGTCTACAGTTTAAGATCTAACAACAAACTTAGAAGAAAACCTCTGGGGTTTTTTTGTTTTTTTTGTTTTTTTTTTTTTGTCTTGTTTTGTTTTTATTAGGGGTGTCTCAGAGTTTTCCAGGTTTAGACATCTACTTTGTCAAATTGTTATTTTTAAGTAAAATTCACTCATGGATTACTAAGAAGCAGCTTTTGTTTGCATAAAGATAAATAGAAAGTTAACCCTCTGTATTTGTTATGGTTGTGATTTACACTGGAGCCTTGCTGTAACATTATCCACGGGCAGACAGACTTTGGTTCAAAGTCCACTTTAATTCTGTCCAGAGTCACTGCTGGGATTTCTCAAGGGTCTCTCTCCGTTTCACTTCTGTGCAATCAAGCTTGATCTGGGAGGACAGCGGTAGTTGGCAGAACTCTAAAGCCGGCCCACCAACATTTCCTGTCCCAGGCTATTCAATCAAACTCTAATCTATGCCTATTGTGTTGATACAAAATACTGATCTAACCACAAGATCCCTTTAAAGATTGATTTTTTAAAAATTTTATTTGTGTGTGTGTGTGTGTGTGTGTGTGTGTGTGTGTGTGGTCATTTGGGTGTACTCATATGTGGATTATGGTGCCCAGTGAGGGCTTGGAATCCCCTGAAGCTGGAATTACAGGTGGTTGTGAGGCTCTAGGAACAATTCAGGCAGGTAGTTCGTTCTACAGTCACAATAAACCAAACACTGCCAACAGCCTCAGTGAGTTCTGAGACAAACACCCCTGACAGCCCAGACCAGAGACCAGCACAGTTTGTACCTTGTTTAAGAACCCAAAACAAACACCCGGCCAAGACTTCTGGGGCATCTAACCTAAAGCACAGCGCTAACAGGTGGCTGGTGTCTTCAACTAACAAGTTCATGGGAATATGATAGGAAGCCAAGATTAATTAATATAAGAATGCCCCATTCAGATTGGCAGGTCTCTCTGCAAGTTGTCTTTATATAAGGACTGAAGGTTTTCCAGTTTTCCTTTAGCCCCGTGAGCCCACTCATTCCTGGTTCTTCTCTTGTTTGGCCTTTACTGATCAATTTATCATCATCCTTGTTTCAGATAAAAACAGTAAAAAAAAAAAAAAAAAAATATATATATATATATATATATATATATATATATATATATATATATATATATGGCTGGGAATGTGGTTCAGTGGTCAAGTACTTTCCTAGAATGTGTAAGGCCCTGGATTCAATTGTCAGGGTCATTAACACAGACAGAGAGAAAGAGAGGTAGAGACAGAGGAGTCGGGCATGCCAATGAAGGACAGTATTTGTGTTTTCTCTAAAGTACAGGCTACATTCACCAACTCACATGGTCATAGATGGTTCCCAGACTCAATATTGATTAATTCTCTTCACTCTTTTGATTCAATAATAGAGAAAGTCTTCATTTGGTGTTAATACGATTTAACACATGACTAACATAGGCAAATTTCACTTTTTAGAGCAAGTCTCACAGCAGCCCTATCTACCCTCTATAGATAATTACAGTATCTAGTAGGATTTTATTATTCTATGCAAATATATTAATATATGTGTATATATATTTTATTTTACTTTGATATCTGGCAAATAATATTGACTTAAGTGGTCTTATTTACAATATAAAGTTTCCTTTAAAATATTTTTAAATCAAAGTTTTATTTATGTAGGTAACTGCAGCTGTATGCATGTGGAGGGCAGAGGAGATCTTGTTGTCAGTTCTCTCCTTCTGCCATTAGAATCGAGAGATCCACTTCAAGGCATCCAGCGTGGCAACAAGTACCCTTTACCTGCTGAGCCAATCCTAAAGTGTTTTGTCTAAGAAGTGATTTTGTTGAGTCTAAGTTGTCCATCCGCCATTTTGATATCTTTGGAATCAAGGTACAGCCTGCAGTCTTTTAGCTTCTGCTGCCTCTGGCTGCCCCCTTGCCCCATGGAGCAGTGCCAAGCAGCCATATGATATGCACTCAGCCACTGACCTGGCCAACCCCACTCCAAAGCCCAATATATGCAGGCTTTTTGTCACATTCCTCTCTCTCTGAAACCAAACCTAGGGGACCCAGGGCTCAAAAATCCAAGAGATTTTAGCACTGAACACAGCTGCTGCATGACAAAGGGGACTTATTGGGCAATGACTGCACAGTATGAATGTTCATCACCCATGGACACAAAGCCATAAAGACTCCTTTCTTACATGGGATAGGAATGGTGGAGAAAGTATTACAGGTGGCAGATATCTAAACAAGTCCTTTCAACAGCTGAAAAAAAAATAAAACGTCTAAGATAAGAAGGCATCGCATCATGGAGCAATTTAGTTGGCAAATTTTTTCTGAATGTCAGCTAAGTGCACTTCTTTTTGTCTGTCTCTATTTCTTCTTTCTATCTCTCATTGGGGATAGACAGTAGCATATATGAAAACAGAAAATACAGTTAAGTTTAAGCAAAAGGTTATTCGATGAATGGATAGTACAAGGCATAACTTTATGATGTTGGACACAGCATCATAATGTTAAAACTTGTCTGTGGTTCAGAAGGTCAAGTTCAGCCTCCGGCTGCTGGAGTGTCACCCAAACTGCTATGTCCTGAGCTGGACTTGAAGCCAGTGACTCAGCTTGCCTCCAGCTCACCTCTGTACGTTCTTTTCCTTCTTCTTTTAGCCACATCTTTCCATTCACACCTTCTTCGTGCGCTGATCCTCTGAGTCATTATCAGCGGCAGAGCTTTGCAGACAGAAGGCTCTTGCACACAGCTCTGCTGAGTGACCCTCTGGAAAGGGACATGTGTGCTTCCTCCTGCTACAGTCTTCACGAAAGAGCAAAGCTGGAAAAGCAACTGGTGGTAGAAGCTGTGGCCCACAGAGCCCATCAGGGTGCAGAGGGAACTCCTTAGAGCACCCAGATCTCACACACTTGTAATGGTTGGTGGACTTGTGGGAGGGTGATACTCCATACCTACCTACTGTCAGTTGCTGAACATAAGGAACACCTTAGGGACATTTCCACAGATAAGGGAGTTCTCTCTGAACTCCCTTAAGGATAAGGGATGCAGAGCATGTCATCTTGGAGATGGACTTGGCCAGATGGAGAGCCACCTGGTGGAGCATAGCACTCTGTGTAATATATTATGAAATGCCGATCTATTTAATTTTACCTAAATTGAAAGCAGTTTTCCAGAAATATAGCTACATTATATTATACAATATGAAGTCACAACCACAAACACATATGAACAGTGGTTCCCAAACTCACGTGGGCGACACCTGGAAGTCATGATATCCTTCTCGAAGTACCATAAATATTTATGTATTTTAATAACAAGTCAACTGAGAACTGTTCTATTTAAAGCTGTGTCTGTGTGTGTATAATATAAAATCACTACCATGAACACATATGTCCTCACAACTGAAAAGTACAGCTGTTTCCAAGTATTGTAAATGAGGACCATTTACTATTTGTTCATATGTGCTTTTCCACTGCCGACCTGACCAGCTATAAAATGAGGAAGAGAATTAAGAAAAATGTATGCGTAGAAGCTTTAAATTCAGGGGGTAAATGCCTGCTCATTTTCTCCCCCTCCTCCTCCTCTCCTTCCTCCTCCTCCTCCTCATCATCATCCTCTTCCTCCTCCCCTTGTTCCTTCTCCTGGTCTTTCTTCTCTTACTCCTACTCTTCCTTTTTTGCTTCTTCTCTCTTTCCCCTTTCACCCTCCCTTGGAAAAAGCAAGACCAATTTCCAAAATCCCCAATCATACTGGTAAACTGGTCATATTGTACAGAATCCTTCTCTGAAAAGCACCAGTGTAGAGCAATCCCCTAATGTACTATTCAAGATGCTGGCCTAGAAAGACCAGGATTTGCCTGAGGTTTCAGAAATAACTCATGAGCGGGTCATATCTCACCCTCTGATTCTCTGCCTTTTACAAACCAGCTTTTATTTAAATTTAACCTCTCTTTGTAAAACAGGTGGTTTCTTTCAAATAGAGACTGGAGGAGGTTGTAGAAAAGAAGATATACAGCAAACCTGAACAGGCTCTGTTAGTCCTAGATCCTCAAACTAAACCCTACTAAGACCTAATATCTGGACCCTTAAGTAAAAGTTTGCCTATCTTTGCCCTAATAAATAAAAATGTCATATTGGACAGTATTTCCATCAGAAAGGCAAACACATTTTATTTCATGCTTCAAATCTGTTTATTTGAGAAGAGAGTTCTTGTATCAGGGTCATGAAGAGTTAATTTTATGTCAATTTGACTAGATTAGATATTTAGGTATGTCCATGGGGATGTCTCTGGAAAATATTAGCATATGAATCAATAGACTAAATAAGTCAGATGAGCCTTTCCAGTGTAATGGATATTGCCTTAGCAACTGAGGACCCTGGAAATAATAAGGTGGGTGAGGGAAGGGTTCACAAGTTCTCAGCTTGACTCCTTGAAATGGACCATCTATCTCTTGCCTGTGATGCTCTTGGCTCTCAAGCCTTCAGACTTGGACTAGAATCTATCAGCTCCTCTGCTCTTGGGCCTTTTAACTAAACCATCAACTATCTTGGGTCTCCAAATTGCAAAAATAGATCCCTGAAATTGTTTTTTGTCTTCATAATGGTATGAGCCAAAACTAAACAGATGAGAGACAGATGAATCCATTAATAGGTAGGTATGTAGGTAGGTGATAGGTAAATGATAGGTAGATAGGTAGATAGATAGATAGATAGATAGATAGATAGATAGATAGATAGATAGATAGACAGACAAATAGTCTTCTTTAGTTTTGTTTCTTAGACTAATACACAATGGTCTAAAATTGCTTTGAGTTAGCAACCTTTACATGTGGAGGAGGATTGCCTTCTGCATACGTACTGTGGTTATCAATGATGGTTTAGATCATTAGGAAAGAATATAATATTATTTGCAGACTATATTTTGCATAAGTCTATGCCTTGCACATTTCTTTCTTTCTTTCTTTCTTTCTTTTTTTTTTTTTTTTTTTTT
>NW_021620772.1:4752987-4827171 GCF_004785775.1 Grammomys surdaster | reverse complement strand
GTTTTTCGAGACAAGGTTTCTCTGTATAGTCCTGGCCATCCTGGAACTCACTCTGTAGACCAGGCTGGACTCGAACTCAGAAATCCACCTGCCTCTGCCTCCCACATGCTAGGATTAAAGGCGTGCACCATCACTGCCCGGTGCCTTGTACATTTCTTAAAGCCTTCCTTAACTGTGGTCATCAGGTTGTGACATGCATTCCCATGCTGGTGTCAGTCGTTACTTGGAAAAAGAAATCATGTTCCTTAATTGTACAAGGTCACACATGTCAAATGATTACCCTTACTTTACATCCTTTTCCAGTTTGCTTCTACTACCTTATAGCAAGTTGCTGAATCTTTCTATAGCTTCCTCTTCTGAAACACAGGAGTAACTACAAGGTCTTCTTCATAGAATGAATTGATCAGCCTGCAGCTCCGATCCAAGGTCTGGTAAAAAAGAGCCATACTGTCTCTGTCAGCCACCACTGCTGCTGTATATGGTCTCCCCTCTACAGATGAGGAGACTGAGGCTAAGGCCACATTATGTAAGGCCACATCAATGACATTGTTAATGACATGAGTTATAATTCATGACAGAATTGGAATTAGAACAAAGCACTCAACACACTTCTTTGTCTTGAGTGGAGAAGTTAAAGGTGATTTTTAAGTTTTCTTCTTTGTCCTTGTCTTAGTTAGAGTTTCTATTGCTGTGAAGAAACACTGATACCAAGGCCACTCTTATAGAGGTCAACATTTAGCTGGAGCTGGCTTATAGTCTCAGAGGTTTAGTCCATTACTATCATGGTGGGAAGCATGGCAGCATCCAGACCCTGGATCCAGACAATGGAAAATGATGACATACATGATGCTTGAAGTACCGAGAATTCTATATCTTGATCCAAAGACAGCCAGGAAGGGACTAGAATTCCACACTGGGTGGAGCTTGAGCATAGAGACCTCAAATCCCACCCCCACAGTAACATACTTCCTCCAACAAGGCCACACCTCCTAATAGTGCCACTCCCCGAAGGCCAGGATTTAAACACATGAGTCTATGGGAGTCATTCCTAATCAAACCACCACGGTCCTTTTCCCTCTAATCTTAAATAATAATTTATGATATCAACAATCAGAAAATATTTAATTGTATAACATTACCTTAAAAACAATATAGAACTTGTCACACACAAATGTCTCCTTTACATTTAGAGTGTCAGGCATTACCATGGAACTGCTGCCCCCTTTATCTTCTGTGTACTGTGTCTCCTGACTAATCTGACATCCCAGATTTTTACCTCCAACTGCACTTCACTTCCCCCTCACACTAAACAATGAGCCTGTCTACTGCTTAAAATGTATAGAATGCCATCAGGAAGCATTGTCTCAATTCTCAAAGCAGTGTTTGTACATTATAGTATTATTCCTATTATTATGCATATTTCATTGATGATATCAGGCTTTTAGGAATTTAAGGTCATTTAATAAGTAAGGAGCCAAATCCATAGTCAAGTCCAAATGTTCAGACCCCAACTGTCTTTCTGTGTAGTTGTCCTGTCTTCTGCATGTTTTGCTCTTCCTCTGTCTCACACAACCTTGACTTGTGCCATATCCACACTGATGATCTGACCTATGAATGCTTGATTTCTCTAGCATGATTTCACATTGCTGCTATTCACACTTCTCTCATGTTTGATTGAACCCCACATTATATGCACAGCTTGTTTTAAGTATGTCAAATAGAAGCTTTTCTTATTCAAATATTGTTCTTTCCTATGACAACATTAAGTAGCCTTCAGGGGTTAGCCATAATAAACAATTTTCTTTTATATTTTTAAATGTTTTTTTGATTAATTAATTAATTAATTTAACTAGAAGTACCTTGGAAATAGATGGACACTAAACACAAATACAATTGTTTTGCTACCTGGGTATAATTATACCTTGGATGAGTAGCCAGGCAGCCAACAAAAACAGTAAGGTGGCTCTTTATGCTCTGGTGTGAATTTAATAGAAGGAATATTCTGAGCACATATTCACTAATATAATAAAAAAGGCAGCGTTATGCTTCAATCCAGTATTTCCACCCCTGGAGTCACACCTAGATTATAATAGATCGAGCAAGCAAAAGCTTATATGAAGTGATGTTCATTGTTGTTATTTAGACTAGCTAAAATTATAACAACTCATATGCAAAATAAAGTGCTATTAAACAAAAGATGACATTTCGGGTGATAGAACTCTGAGCAGCCGTTAATATCATGCTATAGGAGACAATTTAATAGCGTGGGATTTTTCATCATTTGTTATTAAATTAAAAAGAAGCTTACAGAACAATATTTGAAGTGTGTTCCCAATTTTGTTTTGTTTCTATGAACACAGAAAATAGATTGGATAAATAAACACTAAAAGGTTAACTCTATGGTTTCTACATGATGATATTATGAATAATTTAGATTGCTTATTTGTGCCTTTTTATCTTAGCATTTTTATAACAAGCACTACTTTATAATCAGAAGAAGACACGCATAACAAGAAAAACAGTGCAGACGGGAGAAAAGGCTCTTACATCCTAAGATGAATTTAAACGAGACAAGTTTCTTTAGAGTACTTCTGAAAACAATATCCCCTGTACATATTCACAAGCGTCACTTTCTGACGCTGTAGCAGACTCACACAGCCGACTAAAGTGCACAAGGAAAGGTGAAGCTGTGGCTTCAACATTCAAGTTCATTTTATTAGTTTATTTTCATTTAAGACATTCACAATTACGGTATAAAACTCTCCCTTTTAGAAGAACTTTAAAGGACAGAGAAGTTACCAGTCAGACTTACTGACCAATTTTGTCAGTTGTTATTCTGCATTTCTCACCAATCGCCTGTCTTCTATGTTACATAGGCTATGGTTCCCTATGTCCCGCAGGGGCTGTGGGACACGGGGGTCTATTATATTTTTACAGTACTGTTTTAGAAGAATCACCTAGTTTGTAACTTATTAAAATAAGTTCTGTTATATTTTTGATGTGGTAAGTTTAATTTGATGTCTCCGTATCTGCACCTGGCTGCTCTTTTGTCTGTGGCTCTTCCCAGACTCTCCAGCCTGGGCGCTGACTGTTTTATTAACTGTGCATGAATATAGTCATCTTTTGAATATAAATCAAAAGTATTCTCATCCTTCCATTAGCATTATTCTTCTAATCCTTCTTATGTATCATCTGCTGACTCCCTCTTCTAGCTCGTTAATAATGTGACTAAACAAGGCTACCTCCTGTCCCTGCCACACCGTCAGAAACTGCCTATATCTGATAGATTACCAGTCATCATGACTGGCTCCTGCATGGAGCCAATTTTTTATACCTGTGACAAAAAGCCTCATTCTACCCAACTTAAACCTGTTGTATAAGTAGTTTTGTGAGACACCATATATGATTGTTTTTAACATTCTGTATGTAAAGTCTAACGCCCCATCTCCTCCCCAGACTTCTGAGTCCTCCCTTTTCTGAGTTTTTTCTGGCATCACAAGTCACCTAACTAAATAAGACATTGTCTTCAGCTGTTTGTTTGTTTGTTTGTTTGTTGTTTTAGCTCCTGTTTTTAATCACCAAATCCCATCTTCCTGTCACTCTCCCTTAAGGAAATTTTACTATTGCTAGTCACCCTAGGTGTGGTTCTTAGTTTGTGGGTTGAGACCCCTTTGAGAATGATCAGAGCTTGAGGAAGTTTGAAAACCACTGATCTGTGGTATCCTGCCTCCCTCTCTTCAACTGAAACATCCAAGACAATTTCTTATCTTCCTAACTTTCTCCACGAGGCGTTCCAAAATTATCTACCATTTTCAGCCATAGCCCCATCCATGCTTGTGCCCACTGCCTCAGAATTAAACAGCCACCCGTATAATCCCAAAGCTCCAGGAGTTGTTATAAACTTGTGAAGCCCAGCAGCTATGTAGGATCCAGAATAACAAGCGATGCCCACCCAGGTCCTTCACGTCTGACTCTGTTTTCACCCACATACTTTAAGCCAAGACACTGTGAGATCTGGTGCAGCAACCATGACAACTGTTTCACTACCTGTCACTATTTGCTCCTTGTTCCCCCTCCATACCAATGGCATCAAGAGTTAAATCTTAGGCTAATAAAAGTCACATTCCTAGGAAAAATGGCCCTGATCCCTTTAATTTCCCTGACTTCCTTTATCAAACAATTTAGGTTCTGAGTTCAAAGGCTTTCCCTTCTGTGTAACTGAAAGCAACATTTTGATCAAACAATCAATTAGTATGTGGGTTAACTTTTTAAATGACCCCTAAATTTGTGTCCAACATTGCACTGTAAGTGCTATAGAAGTATTTTCAAACTGCATTGAAACCCATAAGGAGATCAATTGAGTGTCATAAAATCAATTTGGTAGCTTACAACTAGCATTTTAAAAGAACATCAGATCATATGATATGTGTATTCCTGGATCTAAATGTCATTTGTATTTTTTAAAGGTGTGTCCCAGTTTACAAAAAACAAAGAACAATATTCTAGACAACATAAAAGAATACATGCTTATTTCCTTTGTGTGCAGAAGTATAAAACTTGTGTGCAGGAAAGCAAATGATTCTGTATTCATCTAACTCAGCTCTGGTTTACAGGCAGGTTTGCATGTGGGTTTGAAGGATCAAGTATCTTTGCTAGGTAACGTGGTACTGTGGCTGGGACTGCTGTAAGTAACTGGAATAGGGATTCTGTGTGAAGACAATTTTATTTAAAAAAAAACTTATCTGACAACTAATGATCTAATGGAGTGAATAGACATGTACATAAAAATTCCAAAACAAGATTTGTTAAAACCGATTACATGAGTAAGCGATGTCTGTGGTCTACTGTAATGAAGCTCAAGAACTGCAGAGACTGCAGCCCCAGCTGACCCACCTACACACGCACACCATATCTCAGCGTTGACGGATACTCCCTTTCCTCAGATAGTCCTCCTGTAATTTCCCATAGTTTCTTAATGGAATGCCACTAGTAGCATGTAGCACCACCACTAATCATTTTTACCCCTTTGTCCTCTACAGGATTGTCACACTACAGTGACGTCCTTTGATAGTATCTTGACTTTTTTCCTACTATCGCTGGGTCTAGAACGGGTCCAGATACAAGGCCTGCCTACATTCCATAATACTCACTGCACAAACAGCATCCAAAATATCTCTAGATTGTCTGGATGCTACAAATTGTTTTCTATTTTGGAGTAGCATTAGGGAGATTGAAGTTTGGGTAACAAAAGATTTTAACTTTTGCTGACTTGTATTTCCTAGAAAATGCATAAACAGACATCTTATTTAAAATAAGTAATAAGATTTTGCTTCAGAGGAATATGCTTGGGCTTTGTACCTCTCGCCTCTTGGACACATACCCTTTCCTAACTCTAAAGCACCTCTTCATTTCCAACATGAGCGGTTTGAAACTCTAGCAAAAGCGTTACTAGGTCCTCACCTTTCCCTAGGAGGATGGATAGATGTGAGTGGAGGAGTAAGCTGCTAACAATAAAATGAACACGATCATACACACCTGAAAGAACAGTCCTTTAAATGATTTAAGCTAATCATTTAATAGAGTGGTAATCAAGATAACTTACATTCATTTTAGATTTTCAGAGTTCATTTCCTTTTGAGCTCTTTGGCGGTCAAAAACACTTGTGAGCAGTGGGTAGAAACTCCTAGTAAATATGCATTGTGCCAATCAGGCCTGACTTTCAAAGTAATTTCTGGGAAGGCCCCAAACCAACCGTGGGTGTTGGAACAGGGACCTCTGCTTTCTGCTGTGTGTGGAAATGTTCACCAACATCAAATTACTTGATCTACAGAAACTTCCTATGGCTAGGCCAAGCTAGTAATCACCACCACAAACAGGCATTTTAAGTGATTTAATGTGATTTCTGTCCTATCACACAGCTGGTAGCAGAACACAGACTAGATTTCAGGTTTATAAGTTTATATTTCCCCTCAAATATATTTTATTCGAATTCAAGCAATAAGTAAAGCTTTTATAAAGCACCCATAGAGCCGCATTTTGCAAGGTTTTCATGAGTGTATTTTATAATATGATGACGATGAAGAGGTCAGAATTCCATGTCTTTCTCCATTTCCTTCTTGATGTTGATTCTGGGGGCACTGACTGCTCTCCAAGAGCCTGCCAGCTTGGCAAGCTAGAGCAGGAGAGAAAACTGCAGGTCCACCACATGGCAGGCCAGCATCCTCTCTCCAGGCCAACAGGCCATTCTACTAATGGGCTTTTGTATTTCATAATTAAATAAAGAAGTCATGTAATGTATGTTTATCTCTTTACTTGATGGAATTTTGGTCTCTTGAGCTAACTAAGGTATGTGTGTCATAAATAAAGTTCTAAATATATTTTAAAAGCCTATTGCATATGTTTGAAGTAGAAGGAGAATTCCCTTTTAGAGAAAAAAAAAGACCTGGGAAATTGAAGACAAAATTTAAGGAATTTGTGTGTTGTTTTTCAAAGGAGAAATAAAACCTTGATGGTTTCTTCTCCTTGGTTTGTTTTGACAGTTGTGAGTGTGACAGCCAGCACCCCTGCATCATTATGACTGGTAATCATTTATGGAGTAAACACAAAGCACCATCCCGGGATGCTCTCCTTCAGAACACCTCTGTCTCTCGAGCCAGTTGCCACATTATGATCATGACAACAAATGAATTGATGACAGCATCTGCTTAATGTGGTGATTGTCCGTGTGTCCCAACTGCACTGTCCTTAGTTGAGACTTTTTATTTGATGTAGTTTCTTCATTTCCTAGTCACCAAACTGAGCTTAACTTAATCAACACCGACTGAAAAGCTGTCAGTTTTAACAGCTCCTCACCTTCTTATCTTTGGTGCTTAAAGAACAAATAAACCAAATATTGTCTTCATCTAAATGGTTGGATTTTCTGATGTTACATTAATATTCCAAGAATTTTTCTGCTGTTTGTTTAAAACTAAGAGCCTTACGGAGTTTCTAAAGTTTCTAGAAAATGCAAGATAAATATTAGCTGATATTTGTGATGTACATTTTTATGCAAATGGAAGAAGTCAGTCAGTAAAATTATAAACTCTTTTGTAAGTTCTTGAATGACTTCAGACTATATTTACTATGTCAGTCAGTTAATATTATGTCCTCTACGAGTTACAAGTAATCTTAATCCTACAGTTGAAAGATAAATAATTCAACAAGAACCCACTTTTCACCTTTTACCTCTAATAACAATTGTGTTTTAGTAAGGAACTAAAGATGAATTTTCTATGACAGGAGACAACAACCATTGGCCTTTTGTAATAAAAATTTGTGAAATGCTCTAAAACAAACAAAATTAAGTTTGTCTGTTCTCTGACATTCAGATACCAAACAGGCTCCCAGATTAATTCTACTTACAATTTGGACAGTTTTCAGGTTCCATATTTGTATCTATGTGTGATGTTAGCAGGGTAAGATTGGTACGTCATCTAGTTATTGATATTCAAGTACCATTTACAAAACAATCTATAGTTCAAGCATAGTGGATGTATTATTACAATCACTTATTTTTAATACGTGATCATATACACGGACATCACAAAATCCAATATCCCTACCCACACTGATGTTCAATAAAAACTAAGTATGTGTATAGAAACCCATTCTATAGCTACTCTGTCCTCCACAAGAGTTTCAGAACGTAAGTGTATGGCCAATGTTGCCCTCTAGTGGTTAGCATACCCAGGTGAGTCAGAGTATCAGAGATTCCCCTCCAGAATTGTATATGAGACAGATATTTTTTGACAGGGTGACAAACTTGTAAGTTGGTAACAGAAACCTTAATAACGTGTATATGATATAATTTGAGTAGAAAAATTGGTTTCATCATTATAACATCATATTTGATTGTCTTTTCTACTAAGGCTATACTCAGTGCAAAGATTAGCTGGACTGAATTGATGTGGTTAAAAAGAAACTTTTGAAGAATGTTCTGAGGGTTATAAATAATGTTTTATTGTTTTAATATTGATATTCCCCATGTAATTTGTGAATTCGCATTTTCATAGCATGAAAGCACATTGCTGAACTGCAATCTTCATCCTTCGTGTGTTCTTATCGAGGAAGAAAGTTCTGCCTTCCTTCTGGTCCTTTCTCAGTCATGGCCAGTGATTAGCCTGGGCTCCAGTGCCATCACTTCTCTCTGCATCATTCCCAGAAAGGCGTTCACGCTATGTTTCTGGTTCAAGGATAAGTATCCATATACCCTAAGATAGAAATGGAGCTCTTGTCCTCATGGCGACTTTCTTCTCTTGCTACAATATTCCACCACAAGGGTTCTTAACTGTGTGTCACGACCCCTTTGGGTGCCCAGTGACCCTTTCACAGGGGTCACCTAAGACCCACTGGAAAACACAGATATTTACACTATAATTCATAACAGTAGTGACATTATAGCTATGAAGTAGCAACAAAAATATTTTTATGATTGGGGGTCACTGCAACATGAGGAACTATAGTCAAGGGTCACAGCCTTAGGAAGGTAAGAGCCACTACACTACACCAGCATTCCCCCACCCCCTTCTCGGCAATGTCTATTCATCTTTGCACATAAAGCCACAAGGGATAGCGCAGCTTGGATGAACTCAGTGGCTCTACCTGCCACTGCACTGTAGGAAGCTAAGCTGTGTGCACACTTCACCATTTAGCATTTGCCTTCTGAAGTCAAGATGAAACTAAAGTTATTCACTATTCAAAATGTAAAAGGTGAAAGGGGGCTAAAGTATTGTCATTAATAAAGCTGAGAGTAGTGGCACATGTACAGGCTCCAATACTATTAACAACATTGGCAAGAAGTTGGCATGGAGATATGCCCTGGCAAGTATTTTGTGCCCTCCAGCTGCACTAGCCATAACTCAGGAGAATCTAATTTACATTACTCAGCATTAGACCTGGAAAGACCTAGCTCATCCATCAATGGTCCAGACACCAGCAGCATTTGAGGTGTAATTTGAAGTTGATGAACATTTGCTGTCTAGGAGATAAGGCTATTTTCTCTCTATACAAAAGAATTTGCACCTGTCTATGACAGTCAGAGCCAATTATGGGTAAAGCTCTAATTTGTTTATGGTCTAGACTCCTAAAACAATAATCCCCGGCTGGATTACTTTTCATCCACAACAGCGAGAGACTCCCTGACCATCAAAAGGCCTCCTGGAGGTCACTACATATGTATCCAGAGCCATAGATTTAACACTTGTGTCTTCTATGCTTCATTTCTCAGTCTTGTCCTACCTTAAATATTCTCCTCGATAACCATCACCTATAAAATAGCGTGCTTTATTTTTCATTGTTTCTCTCACCATTGGGTGATAAATAATGGTGATAAGTTAACAAAATAAAATATACTCAGTATTGCTGGAGTCACCTTTAAAAAGCACACAGTTCTCTTTGTATAAACACACGACAGTGGGATACAATCTTTAAAGAAATTTTTACTTAAAAGTGATTGTCAGTGATAAAATTTCTATCGAAACTTCATGGAATAGAAATTTCTCAACAAATAAGTGTTTTAGATTTTTCAAATCACAGCTACCTTTACACTACTCAATCTTTGTTTAAAGAACTATACCCCTTATACAGCTAGCCATTCATAAAATACTCTCCCTAAACCGTGATGTTTAAGTCTACAGGCTTAAGTGATCAAAATCAAGGTGTTATATCACTACCTATCCAGAAAGACTTACATTTTTACATCAGATTATTACTAATAACCTGGAATTACTACTTCCTAATAATTTCCAGAAAGAATGTGAGAAAGCTTGATCTTTCACACACTAGAGTGCAAGCTGGTGCAGCCACTTTGATTGGGCAGAAGACCTTAAAGTATAATTCACCCAGCGTTTCTGCTCTCAGGCAGATACCTAACACAAATACCTGTGCTCAGGCAGAAGTCCATCTAGAATGTTCAGAACAACACTGATTGCAAAAATAAAAAATGAAAATAGTGTGTTGGCCTGTACAAGCGAGCAAGTGTGATCTGTTCAGGCAGTGAAATCCCACATACAGCCAGAATAGATGAACTGAAGAGCCACACAATAACTTGGAAATATATCAAAAAGCATGGCAGAAGCAAAAGAAGGGAGGTTATGCTACAGGGGTCAGTTCACACAAAAGCAAGCAAAAGTAAAGTGTACTGTTAAAAAGCAAAAGACTGTTTACTGGGTGGGAGAAGAAACAGAAAGAAAGTAAGCGAGAGGCTTCACCCATCATCACCCTATCTTGATATTTTCTTGGGTTTGGTTTTTGTGTACACGCTAAGTATGTCTTCTACCACTGGTCCACATTCCAAGCCCTCTTCTTCATCTCATGACTAGTGGTCTCATTTTGTGAAAATGTTTCAGGTTCTATGCATAACATGATATGCTCCTGTCTCTGTGTGCATTCTACTTCCACGTTGTAAGCTATTCCAACCACATATTACCAAGTCTTTAAAAGGCTTGGAAGTGTAATCTCAAAATCATGAGTTTAATTTCTTGTCATTCTTAAGTTCTATCATTGTATCTATAAACAATTATTGATCTATTCATCAAATTTACCAAATTTTGTGGTTAGTCATGTAATATTCTACTTTGGAGCCATGTAAGTGTAGTTGCTGTAATTATCCTCATAGCCTAGTGAGTGGCGTTGTGAATATTAACGTCAGTAAATCTATCAACTAAGACGTTTTCTTAAATATTTTCAAGTCGATTCACCATATGAAGCATATGCAAAATATTTATGAAATAGTTACATACTAGTATTCACATATGTTGTTCTTATCTTAGGACAGAGAAAACATATAGAAGAAACAAACATTGTTCCTGGGTCAGAGCTACTAACAGCCAAACTGGTGCTATCAAGCATCTTGCCAAAAACCATTAACAGATAATCGTGTCTGCTGATCCCTGAGTTGTCAATGGGAGTTAAGAAAATGAGGAGTAACCATGACAGACACAGACTGCAGCCAGTAGATCAGGTGCTAAAACAAGACTGGATTCTGTCCTTGCACCTAAAGCAGCCTTAACACTTCATACTCCTTAATGCGTTTATCCGTGTTATTCTGCCCAGAAATAAATGCAGTTGCAGTTCAAGGATACAATCTGCTTGAAGATTACTGAATTATACAGGCCTGTCCTGAGAATAAGTCTTTTTCTTTTTATATAAACATGTTGAAGAGAGACTGCTTTTCCACTTGGCTGCATCCCCTGCATCTTCTCTGCATTGCTGATCCCTCAGTACCAGATGCTCCATCCAGCCACTCAGAGACATTAACACAAACTGTCAGATTCAGGCTGGGGAGGGAGATGTAGGGTGGGGCTTGAGTCTTACATTTTAGATCCTGCAGGTCTATGGCTATTTTGAGTAGCAAGGCTCTAGATAAGGAGAAAGAATCACTCCTCTTTGTTGTTTTGTATAAGTCGCAGGATTTTAAAAATATAGAGTGCATACATAGGTCGAGTTCAAAAGGGGAATCGCAAGCAAAGCCTTGCAAGCAGAAGACTTGGAAGTCAGGTGGCCTCGTGGGATGAATGGGGACAGGGAGGGGAATGGGGGCAACGGAGAACTGTTAGGACAATTCCTGCCAAACCAAACAAACTCATCGTGGTGTTGGGGTGAGCTTCTGGAATAAAAGTGTTCACAGTGACAGAGCATGTATATTAAAGTGGTTTCTGTATGTTGTACAGAATGCCGGGCCCAGAGATTAAAGGGTAGATAGGGAAACTAAAAGGATATACAGAACTTGCATAATGAAGAAGATTTACTGCTATTGTATCCCAGACTAAATCAATATCTGGCATACTAATCGAGCCAGATATCCCGAGAACATGATCGTGCTTCACTTCTTCATTGTAATGGATTCTCTTGCCATCGAGTAATTTGAGCCTACAGATTGTATTTTAAAAGTTCTTCAAGACAAAACTCTGTTTAAGAAGAGAATGTGTTTGTTGAAAACTATGATACCTGAAGCCCAAAGCCACTTATTTTTTCAGGTAACTAAATGGCTCTAAAATTTTGTTTTTTTATTTCTTATTGGTTATCTTAAAGAAGCATGCTACTGTATAATACATAGGATTTGACTCCGAGGAGTCAGACCTATGCCAAGGCTAATGTGTTCGGGTAGCCATTTGGAAAGGAAATGAAAAGACATTAGTTCATGATCAAGTAAGGCATAGGGGACCCTAAGGAACCCTGATGAAGTGGTGAGTAGTCAGCAACCTCCTCTGGTTGGCTGAATGCCCACCTTTAAAGGATGTCAAAGGCATGTAAATGCTGTACCTAGCCCACACTGTTAGGCTGAACACTTTTCCCTGCTCCTTTAATTCCTTGCTATTTACCGTCACCTCTTTGCTCTCTTCCACCCCACCCCCACCTCTCTCTTCTTTATCTTTTTTTCCTCCAGCTATTCTGCTGTTTAAAGGGCTGAGTTGAGGAAAGGTCCTCATTCTGTGCCAGGAAACTGCTGAAATCATCACCACCCACAGCTTGACCTGACTTAAAGTATCTTTCTCTATTCTAGAGCAGTGGTTCTCAACCTTTCTAATGCCAGACCCTTTAGTACAGTTCCTCTTGTTGTGGTGACCCCCCCACCCCCAGCATAAACTTACTTTGTTGCTACTGTTAACTAATTTTACTACCGTTTTGATTTACAATATCATATATATATAGGATATCTGATATGCAACCGCCAAAGGAGTCACAACCCATAGGTTAAGAACTACTGTTTTAGATACCCTCAGACAAAAATAATAAATAAATAAATAATAAATAAATAAATAAATAGATCCTATTTGGAATACAACAAAAAATACCTGACCTAAAGCAGGAGCATAGGTCAGGGGGGTACTTTTGGGACAACATAGAATTTACTGCTAATCCACAAATCATATGTTTACAGATGTCTGTAGACATATTCTGTAGATTCAAGAGAGTGTGGTGACTATAACACTTACCTTGCCTTTACATCACTAGGGTTCAAATCTCAGCTCTGCCACTTAACAACAGCAGCATGTTGCCCATGTTACTATGTGTTATTCCTATTAATAAACTGGGAAGATGATAGTGTTGGCCCACAAAGAGGTTTTGCAAGCAATTTTGACTGTTACTGTGCTTGGGTTGAGGGATGCCTAGGAGCTCAGAAAAGTCTTAAACTTGAAAACTTTGAGGAGAAAGACCAAAATCCACAATTGTCTAATCAGAGCAAATTTTATTTTAGATATACAACCAGGACTGACCAGACAGCTGACTATAAAACCCTAAATAAAATTTTTTGAGAGCAGCCCTGGATGTGAGGAAGACAGACTTAGCTGAGTGGTAGGGGGCTTCCAAATGAGGGATTTGGCTGGTAAAATAGGCAAAGTTACAGGAACAGAACATAAGCATAACAAGGTAGTCATAGTGACCTGAAACAAAGACATGATTGTCATTCCTGGAACAGGCAATTCAGACCATTTGTAGTTAAGATTACAGGTGAGGTATAGCCCAATTCTTGAGAAAGAGAGGTTTAATCATAAACAGGATTGAACTAGTTTGTCTTTTCTATAAGATGGCTTTAACGCCTAAGATGGAGGCAGGCTGATTCTTGAGAAAGTGAACTCCTTGTGATGTCTATGTGTCCACTTATAGAGACATACCATGGGGGCTCTGGGCTAATGAATGGCTCACTCCATTAAGGGATTAAAAACTTTAACAGAAAATTGGGAACTAGTGGAACTATGGGTTCTTGTTTGAAGAAGAAGTCATGGGCATTGAAGGTTGTTTTTGAAGGGAGTACTTTGACCTGCCTTCTCTTATTAAAATTCCACTCTTGAGGTAGACCAGAAGGTCTCTTTTCCTGCACACATTCTCACTTGCATGACATTTCTTTCTTGCAATGGGCCCAAAGCATTCAGCCAACTGACCACAGATTAACACCTCTGAAACTGTGTGCCAAAGACAATCCTTCTTTCTTAGAGTCTTTCTGTGAGATATCTGGTCACATGGCCAAGCAAGGGACTACATGACACAGTTCCTACCTCTGAAGCAGAACCAGAAGGATGTGGCCTCCATGAGTATTGACTGTTGTTAGGTATAAGACCTGTTTGCATTTTACATTAGTTCCTCTCTGCCAAGGTTAATGACTCCATGATAATTAGAAACAGCTCATTCTGGGAGGTGAAGGTGTGTCTAATGCTCCTCAGCAAAAATGGTACAAATGTTGAGACCTTCAGAATAGCCCTTCAGACTGTGGGAAAGAACTCTGAAAACATGAGTTCAAGAATGGTTAATTCTCAACTATGTAAAATACAAAAATGCATTATGAATTATGTGAGGGTCTTCACAAACTTTAAAGAACAGAGGCAGCTTTACTGTGAGCCAGCTTGTCAGAAAGATATTAAGGAAGACAAAATTTAGAGAGTCATAAGGCAAGATCCCACCCAGATAAGTTTATTATTTATACTTACAAAGGCAGGCAGATTCCTGAGTTCAAGGTCAGCCTGGGACAAGCTAGATTAGGCCCAGGTGACATGGGAATGGTAATCTTAGAGCTGGATCCCACCCAGCTAGTTTACTATCTGTGCTTATAAAGGTGGTCAGATTTCTGAATTCATTTGGCATGTAAAAAAAAAAATGTGTTCGCTGTCTTCTTCTAAAAATTAAGGGGCTAAGGTCATAAAATGCTGGTTCATGGGATAATCAAAAGGGAGCCTAAAGTCATCAATTGAATTGATATGTAAATATAAGACTGGGTCTGTAACTTCTTAGAGAGTGAACACAGCTCTTCTAGAATTTTTCTAGCAGGGTTTCTGGCTTTGATTGGAAAATCTAAGACTTTTCTGACTTTGGTTGGAAAATCCATGAGCTACCCAGAGAGGTTTTAGATTTTTTTTCTATCAAGAGCTGAGCTGTCTGGAGATCTCTGTAGCGCTGTCTTGAGCAGAACACAAGGCTGTCAGCTTGCACCCCACCTCATTGACCTCAAGTCATTTTTTTTGCCACTCCCAAACACCCCTTCCTCAGAAACCCTTTCCAAGCTGAGGCTGCAGAACCCATCTCGAAGCCAAGACTGGTCCTTGGCAGTCACACAAACAGTGAATTAATAGAAACAGCATTCAGATGTAATGAGTGGCTACACTTACAGCATTTGAATCATGCTGAGCACGGAAAAAGTCCCCAATGCTAGGTTCTAATTCAAGCACAAAAGGTTTTGGACAGAGTTTTGTTTAAATTTCCCTAAATCAACCATAGGCACATAGTATACAATACAATTAGCAATCAAAAGAAATTGTCTTCCTCAAGGGCTTCTTCCCTAGAACCATCTCCTGGCCTCTGTGGGCACCACAGGCAAGGGCACAGACACACATTCAAACAAAATGTCCTTACCCTGAAGATGAAAATAAATGTTTTTTTAAAAGAAAGAAATTTTTAATTTTTCTTCCCCAATTAAACTTCTGGCATTGGAAAAATAGTTTTCATTAAAAAGATTAAGTTTTCTGTCTTCAGTTTCTGCATCTATAAAACAAGTATAATAATAATAATAATACCTACATCTTAAGAATTTTATGAGCATAAAGAATGTGATGTTTATATGATATATATACTATCTGGGGTGACTTTGCCCAATAAGGTTTTTTTAATTGACTTAAATTCTTGCTTAAACACTTTGAGAAGTCAAACATCCTCCATAAGAATTCCGCACACTTCTGTGGAGTTGGCTCACAGTTCTCTTCCCAGCACTGCCCTTCTTCCTTCATGAGTGATAAGACAATGACATGTATGTGATTGGGCAGTAGGCTTCGATGAGATTATCCTCAAAGCAACTCCCACAAACAAACGGGAGGTCAGAGCACTTCCATTGTCACAGGGAAATGATGATGATTTTCTCTTACCTTTGTTAGCACAGCAAGTTTTAAAGCTTTCTTCATATGTGTGAGATTTTTCTTACTCCTGTCTCCTGGTTTGGTTTAAATTTTTACTGTGCTGAAAATCCAGGGTCTGGGGCTGGAGATCAGGCTCAGTGGTCAAGCAAGAATGCTTACTGGTCTTGCAAAGCACCCAAGTTTGGGTCCCAATATCCATATTAGGCTGTTCACAACTTCTGACAGCTGTAGATCCGGTGGATCTGATACCTGTAGCCCACAATGGCACCTGCATCCATGCGTATATACTCATGTTCAGACACATACATATAGTTTAAAATAATAACAATAAGAAGTATAAAACTGTGATTTTTTTAAAAAAATAAAGTATGTAACTTAAGCAGATATCACTTAATATTATTTTAGTATTTTTAACTTATGCATGTTTTGTTATGAGTGTTTTGCCTGCACGCATCCATGTGTATGAGTATAGTGCTTGTGGAGGCCAGAGTGTGGCATCAGACAGAACTGGAGTTATAGATGGTTGTGAGTGCCAGGGGGAGAAGGACTCTGGATAGCTCTTTTAACAAATAAACCAGTGAAATGGATAAAGTAAATACATACAGGTAAGTCTCAAAAACACAACAAACAGAAAAGCCATGTTCCAGAATTATGTATACACCACACACTATTTCTTTAGTTTATTTTCTATTGCTCTGATAAATAACACTTTGCTGACCAGAAGTAACTTAGGGAAGAAAGTGTATACTTGGCTTATACTTCCAGGTCATAGTCCATCATTGAGGGAAGTAAGGATCAGAACTCAAGCAGGAATTTGAAGCTTAAGCCATAGAGGAATGTTCCTTGATGGCTCAGACTTAGCTAGCTTTCTTATATGATCTAGAACTACCTACTCAGGGAATGGAAGTACCCACAGTAGGCTGGGCCCTCCTAGCTCAATCAATAATCAACACAATCTCCCAAAGACAATCCCACTGGCCAATAGGATCTTGCCTATCCCTCAATTTACATTCCCTTCTCAGGTGACTCTTCTAGGCCATGTCAAACTGACACGTAAAGTTAACTGAGATACTGTTTAAGTAAATTTAGAAACAAGAACAATGTGTGTCTAGTGGTACAGACTCGCATAGTTAAAGGTGAGAAGCACATACTAGAAACTAGATACATAACAAAACTGTAAGCAAGCTTACTTTTGAAAAAAATGGAAATATTTCCAAGTCAAAAAAATGATCCAGCTGTTGTAATATTTTGGTTTTAAAAATATATAAACAGGACAGGGGCTGTAGCTCTGTGGTAGAGTGTTAACCTAGAATGCACAAGAACATGAAATTCCTAGCAATTGTGTGTGTGTGTGTGTGTGTGTGTGTGTGTGTGTGTGTGTGTGTGTATACAAAAGAACATTATAACATATTCATTATTTAGGAAGGAAGAAAAGAAAGAAGGAAGGAGAGAGAAAGGGAGGAAGGAGGGAGGGATGAAGGGATGAAGGATGGAAAGAAGGAAGGAAGGAAGGAAGGAAGGAAGGAAGGAAGGAAGGAAGGAAACTTTCAGGTCTCTTACCTCTCCTTGTTGGGAGTTGTGTCAGTCAGTGTTCAGCATCCCCATTAATACATAGCGTCCCACACTTGCAAATCTGGATCTGACACTACTTCAGTTTTCTTGAAGCTTCAGTGGAGTAGAACACCACAAGTAAGTTCTGGTGAGCTTATGGCTTCTCGTTATAAAAGTAATTCATTCAGTTTTGAATTTTGGTAAATAATGTTGGGACACAGAGAATACCTCTAATGTGGAATTCATCAGTATCCATTGGTCTATTATAAGAGAACACAAAGGCCTTGGACATGGACTCAGATCCAGCTCCCTGTGACCCTGCCTGGCTCCCCAACTCCCATGCACAACAAGGAGCCTGCTATAGTTTGAGAACTGTCCCAGATAGGCTCATGTATTTGAGCACTTGGTCCCAGTTACTGGCACTATTTGTAGAGGTTATGGAACTTTTAGGAGGTAGAGCCTTGACAGAGGAAGCATATCAAAGGAAACTGCTTTTGAGAGCTTTAGAGCCTCATTCTATCTTGATGTCTCTTTCAACTCCCTGTATGTAAATGAGATGTGACCAGCCAGCCTCCTGTCCCTGTTACCAACGTTCTGACTGTTGTCTGCCTCCCCTGCCATGATGGACTTTATCACTCCTGAATCATAAATAAACCCTTTTCTCCTCTAAGTTGCTTCTGATCATGGTATTTTATCACAGACTAACATAGGGATCTTCCACCAAGTTCCCTTGTCTACCTGACCTGGATACCAACTGCCTTCAGTTTGATTTACTGAAATCTCATTAACCAGAGAAAGCCAATCTCAGCACAGGAAGGAAGCTCAAACACTGACCACACACCTGTGTAGACCTTGTCATACCCCAGTCTTTCATTTTGATCCCATTCCATATTCCAAAGAGACTTATTTAAAAACCACTGCCCATTCTCTGGGTCACTTTATCTCAGGTCACTAAATGTTCTCCAAGTCCTAAAGGACCCCCAAATAATTTACTATCACTCTAAAATCGTGTAAAGCCTTCCATCTTCCCTCTCCTACAGAAAGGATGAGTAAATTCTTAAATCAAGTTGAGCTAAGGAGTGGCTATATCGTGAGATTGCTGCTATTCACATAACAACTGTGTCCCCTCTCCAATTACTATGTCTTTATTGGTTTATTCCAGCAAACATTCAGAGTTCAGGGGTTGGCGCTGCCTTCATATTATAATACAAAGTATAAAAGAAGAAAACAAATATAGATTCACATTCTCTCACCTAGCAATAAACCACTAATATCTATCTGTATGTAGAAAAACAATTTTTGAACAAAATTGGAATTTTATTGTATGATTTTTTTTTTACTTAAAAACATATCATAAGTGTTTATGACCTTGCTTGTCTCCAACAATTAACTCTACATAGTGTTATAAACTTCTATTGTATGGTCTGCTTACTGTTATTGTCAAACATTTGAATCCTTTCCATTTTATCTACTGCAAATGATGCCTTATAAATGTTTTTGAACACAAATTTATAAATCTTAGATTATTTTCTCAGGACAAATTTTTCATGTTAAAATTATCGGATAAATACACTGAGCATCTTTAAAGGTATTAATTTATCTTTCTCAAACACCTTATAGGAAAGTTGTACACTTCTTCAGTCTCAAAAGAGTACTGTTTGTATAATATAATTATATGAAATGTCCTTAGTTGGTAAATGCATGGAGACAGAAGTGGAGACCTTGAAAGCTCTGTGGAATTGGAGGAAATTGGGAGAGTGACTTTTAGTGGGTACAGAAGATATTTTGAAGTGGTAAAGATAGCCTAAATTAACAGCTGCACAATTGTGTTTTAAAACTATCAATTTTATACTTTTAAGGTATGAATTTTAAAAGCATGTATAACTTATACCTCAATATACTAGTTCAAACTATAGCTAAGGATATAGAAGATGATTAAATCATGGGGTCCATACCCTGGCATAAACTTTATGTTCTTTTCCAAGGACTGAGTTAATCCTTACAAGAACAAGCCTGATGTCTCCCTGATCTCTTGATTTCTTACTTGCACACATGGAGCTTTTACAAAAGGATTGTTAAGGGTGAGTTCTACTTACTAGAAGAGAACAAAGACCCAGGGTGGCCATTTGACTTACAGCCAAGACACAACTGGTCACGTTGGAAAGGTAGATTGAGCTGAGTAGTGAACCACATTATACCCTGGAAAAGAAGACAATGTGTTCCTCAAGCCATTTGATGGAGACACTTGCCATGTACTATAATACCCCCACCCACAACTCCAAATGCCGCAATAAAAGAGAGGGACTGTAAGAAGGAAAGGATGATCAGCACGACTTTATATATTACACAGTTTGAGTTCTCTGGGATACACTTTAGGTGATGTTCCCTCAGACTGGACACCATAAAGAAAAGTTAAAAAGCAACATGGGAACTCTAGAGGCCCAGGCTCAAGAATAATAAGCAGATTTTCTTTCTTATTCCTTGCTATTTTTGACTTCCCATAAAATGGCAGGAAGGGACACACTGCCTTGTCAGCCTCATCTTTTCTGTCTCCCCCACCTCATTGTCTGAGCCCACTCATTATACTACATTTTCTGTGCCTTTGGAGAGAAAAGCAAGCTTTTCAAACCATAACATTGGCAGCAGTTTTCTTCCTACAGTTAGTAAAAAATTAAATCAAATATCAAAAGAATATGAGCCAAACATGCCCCAGCCATTTGGATTTACATGAAAGGGGAGCCATCAACACCTCCCTGCTTTGGCCGGTGAACATATCTGATATTTCAGACTATGCTAGGTTCTTTCATGACCACAAGACCAAAACTAATCAGTCCAATTAGACAAACTTCCAGATTATAGCTCTGAAGTCAACTCAACAAGTAACATATCCAAAGATATAATTTGCCAAGTATAATTGGGGAGGATGTAGTGTGGATGGAGGGAGGGGTGGAGGGGAGGGGAAAGTGGTTTCTGATTTATCAGAGAAGCTAAGTCCTATTCCAGTCTGAATATAAATCACAGAATGAGAATAAAGTTAGATTTGGGGCACCAGAATTACAGATCCTCATTTTTCCCCTTCAATAATCAAAAAAGAAAATAGATAAAAAAAAAATAGCATCTCCCAAATGTCTTCAAACTAATTATAAAACATAGGAAACATATTCCAAATGAATTAAATATAAAGAAATTCCAACCTAAACCATCTAAGTGATTGTTTAGATATAAATACCAAACATGACTGTAGAGTGCTTAGGCATATATGAAACTTCTGTATCACATCCCCTCTCCCAAGACTCAGGGGCCTTTGTGGAAGAGGGGCAGCAAGATTATTAGAGACCGAGGTCAGGAATGAGCAGGGCAAACAGTGCTTTCTGGACACGACAGGACCACGGTGTGCATGAGCTCGGCAGCTGTGCTTGCCTGCTTACACAAAACCTGCACAAGATCAAGCCAGTTCACACCTCAGCACGGAAGCCGGAGGGGCTCATGCGCCCACTTCTGAGGGATGGTGACAGTCAATAGCTGCTTGGGAAAGAGTCAGTTTTCTTTAAGATTGTGATCACTGGCAGGTCTTCCATGCTTCAGTGGATTGTCCCCTACCCATGAGTATACGGAGAGCACAAATTGGCTTCATCGGAGGAAGGGGCTTGGAGGAATCAGGGTGAATCTGGAAGGAGTTAGGGGGAAAAGTCCAGGAAATTGTGATCAAAATATATTATATGTATAAATTTTAAAAGTATATACATGCATTTATCTGATGGTAATGGTAAAAGGGTCTTTTGTAGCATGAAAAGAAAAGAATTGAAACATTACCACATGAATATTTAAATTCTTCTATATAAACAAATATAAATATAAAAATATAAATATAAATAAAACTAAAACAAGCACAAAAATACAGTTGTAACACATATGATAGTTTGTGTATATAGGATCTAACACTTGGGACTAAGTTTTCAATACATGAGCCTTTGGGAGACAGATCAGATACCAAACAACAGCAACCAGCTCCACACAGGTACAAACAGACCTAAATAAATAAATAACTCTCACAATGGGTTCCTAACAGAAACTTTTTTCTTCCCAAGACAGGCTTCTTTACTGACTTCCTTGTAAGAATCCTGCAGTATAAACATACAGATAGCTCCTCCTTAGGTCATCCTTGACAAATGGAGACAAGAGTCAGTGGGTCAACATTCTTCCCTTGCTGCCCTTGAGTCCAACCTTAATGCCACACTGAACCTTACAAGGACTGTCCTAGTTCCTTTTCTGTTGCTGTGATAAAACACATGTGGACACAAATCAACTTGCAGGAAAGTTTATTATTCCCATCAATCTTCATATTGATCCTCACCCCAACTCTTTCCTAGCATTACTCTCTTCTAATTTCTACTCCTTGGAATCAAATTTCCAGAAAAATCTCATAGTGCAAACTTTTGCTTCAAGTTGCTTTGGAGAGAAACCATGCTGAGACCTACAACTCTTAAGTCAAGTCATATTTAACTTCAAGAATTCTCATTCTGGACTTTTCTCTCTAAATGAGACAGCTGAGTTAGTTTTGGGGTCAAGATTGGATTTTTTGTTGGTACTTTAGTATGTACCTTTTATTATATAAATCTAAGTAACTACACACTACCAGGTAAAACCTAAGAGTCCTTACCTGAGCTTAGGTTTTCTTGGTAGTATCATCCATCTCAGATCCTTTTTTGACTTTTAAGTGGTGAAGAGATAGCTCAATCAGTTAAGTGCTTGCTCTAGAAGCACAAGAATCTATGTTAGCATCCCCAGAGCCCATGATAAGCTGAGCACAGTAGCTCACATTTGGAGTCCTAGTACTCTCACTTTGAGATAGCATATGGAAACACAAGGATTCCCCAGACATCAAGAGGCCAGTTCACCTGGAATATGCCATGGAAAAACAACACAGACCCTGTCTCGACAAGGTGGAAGATGAGGACTACATACATGCACACATGCCAAAATAGACACAGACATATTTACATATCCAGAACCATCCTTGTGATTAGCTTATTTGATATGGATTTTTTAAATCTTCGGATTGATAACTTTTATTTGTTTACTTATATTACAGATGCAACGAAGGGAGACATTTTGCTTGCTTGCTTGTATGTCTTGAGACTCTGCTGTTCCTGCACAGTTGCTGCTCCTGAACAACAGCTGTGGTCCTGATGAGTGTCAGAGAAATAAGGTTTGAAGAGGAAAGATGAGCAGGAAAAGCAGAAGAACCTTTCAGAAAGCCCCTTTCATAAAGTGGGGCTTTATGGAAGGGTAAGATCCAAGGATTTGGGGGCTGATGACAAACAGAGGTAGAAAGTGGGAGAATATGTTTTTCACCCCTTCCTCCATCCCAACCTCCTCATTTACCTAAAAGAATTCTGACATCCCCAAAGAAATGGCTTTGGCAGCATGAGAGAAACACAAGCTTGACTCTGACATTACTCATTCTTGAAGATCTTGCCCACGTAGGCAGTGTGTTTTTGTGGGTAATATAAAGCCTGAAAGGAAGACAAGCAGAGAGATAATGGCACACGGAGTGGGCAGGCTGGTTTGTTTGCCCACACAGGGAATTCTTCTGAGCTTTCCAGAATTTACCAAAGCAACCTTAGTTCGACAGTCACATCTCCATTCTCTTGACTTTTCTTATTTCTGTATCTGGTAATGTGTTGCTACCAGACAGTACTATTGTGACCAGGGATAAATCTACCACATGAAACCCAACACTATTTCACTGTGTGTATTACTCACAAATATTTTCCCTTGCCTCAGAGTTTTCTTATTTATTCTATGGCTTTAGAAGCCATATAACCCTCGCAGGACCTATGCAAGTGCCACCAGGAAGTGTAAGAGAGTTTTTATTCCACAGTAAAAACCTTTGTCCTATATGAGACGGAGCCAGAGAATTAACCTCATTTCACTTCTTTCTATTGGGTTCTCCTTGAGAACTTGTTATTTATATGGACTCCTAGAAGACTGAGCAACCTCACCCTTCATACCCGAGTGTTGCAATATCATTAGCACACCTTGATTCTGGCCTTCACCTTTGCTGCCCACCCTATCTTGTTTAATAGCACTTCTGTTATTTAGAGCTATAGTCCCTAGCAAGCAAAGCTCACAAAGTTTTTGCCTCAAGCCCTGCCTTCTGAGGAACAAAGAACAAGATAGGGTGGTTGGGAAGCAAGCCAATGGGGCTGGATCCAATTTAGGATATTAAAATGCAATGATCTCTGATTTTATAGCTCTCAGTCTGGAAAGGCAGGTTGTAGCTCTACTAGAATAGAATATAGACCCTAAATCCTCTCAAATACCAACCTTCCATTTATTTCATTCCTACTAAATAGATTCACTCCAGCCATTCCATGGTACTATGTCTGTCTGCTATATTTCCAAAATGAACCCCATAATTGGGATAACCTAAACTACCCCTAACTAGTAAAACCATTTGTATTTTATTCTCCATTTCCATTTTTATTCTAATCTACCAGGCTAGAAAAATCATCCAAGCTAGCTTTAAATTGTCCTTCTCTAGAACATTCCATGGGTATTCATGTCATACTGGTTTCTGCTTCCTACATATCTCTTTAGTTGCTCCCTTTCCTTTGTCCTGACTGCCACTGTTCCAATTGATGATTTTGCTCTTACTTGCCCATAAGTTTGTGGGAGTTTCCTACAATGTTTCCCTTGTTCCACTCTTTTTCTTCTCTACTCCATTTTGTCACAGTAACCACAGGTTACTAACACAGAAAGTGCTAAGTGCTGACCTGACAGGAATCTAGAAGTAGTTGGCAGACAAATCTCTGGGCATGTCTGGGAGGGTATTTCTAGATTGAATTAATTGAGGAGGAAGATACACCTAAATACAATACAAACCCACTATTGTATTCTTTATTTACACCTAGCTTTAAGGTTTTAAGACTATAACCAGACATCCTTAAAGTCATAAGGAATCATACTAGTAACTACATACAAACAAAATCCCATAATACATAATAAGTCTGTGAATAAAAATATGTATATAATTTAAACAAAATCATCTGGGCTGACAATGCTCCCAACAGGAGCCAAAGACCATGTGACAAAAACTCAATAGCAAACAGGAGAATTCCTTTTTTGAGTTGTTGGTCAGGGTTGTCCAAGGACTCCCCAAACAGACAACCATCTTTACTGTCCTTGATCACCCTTCAGAGGTAGAAGGCTGAAGACACACATACTTCAGACACAGGATCCAGAGGTCCCTGAATTAGAACTGACCTGAAGTCTTAAGCTTTCATGATACCAGAAGACATCATGCAAGCTTCCAGAAACAGAAGCAATCAGCAGTCCTGCTCAGCTGTGGTGCCTATCAACTACAGCAACCAACATGGCAGTACAACCCTAAAGGTGTAGTAGCGGTATAAATATCTTGGTGGTAACCAACAATTCTCTAATTGGACTTAACCTGAGCAACAAGAGGAAAATATGCCTGGTATTTGAAACCTAGCCTAACTACACAGGGCTAGTGAAGTTATGAATCATGGAGGAGGACCTACAACTATCTTTACTAGACCAGTATAATTGCTAACAATACTCTAAATATCTATCCTTATACACACAGATAAGTGTAGTCTTCACCCCTCATCAAAGAAACTGCTCATTGAAATTACAATTTTTATTATTAATAACAATGACTGCTAATCATTGAAGAAATACTTTATATCAGAATCTAGATTAAGAGCCTTTGATAAATTGTTTATGATTTTCAAATTTACTTTTTGAAGATTCTATAAGACTATTCTCATTCTGAACATAATCCACAAGTGGATTCTTTATACTTTGAGGCTATGAAATCAAAACTCATCCCACAAAGCATAGTATCTCTTCGTGTTAGAAAACTTTAATCTAGGACAACTTGATATTAAGACAGTGATATTTGAAGACTAAGCAAAAAATATTTCAATAAAATAGACATACTATTTTCTTAACATTTATACAACATTCATTTCATGCTTCTGAAAAAGTTCCCTCAGTCCTTAACACCTTTTCTAGAGATTACATGTCACTACTTGGCATACATAAGAGGAAGAAAATACAAGGGAAGTAGACTGCTTTCTATTTTCTTATATTCCTGCAACACATTTCAAGGATGAAATTTAGGAATTCTTTTCCCTCTCATCAGCCATGTGGACAGCTCTTTCCATATAACACTGTTCTCTGTACATCAACAGCACTCATGACATGAGTTCTCAGTGAGCTCTCACTCAGTTGCCCAGGCTGGCCTTGAACTAACTCTGTAGCCCAGCAAGCCTTAAAATTGACATGTGTTTGCCTCTGTCTTCTAAGTAGCTGTGATTACAGATTTAAGCCCCTAGGCATGGAGATAGATAGATAGATAGATAGATAGATAGATAGATAGATAGATAGGAGGGGGAGGGGAAGGGAGAGGGAATGGAGAGAGAGAGAGAGAGAGAGAGCGTGTGTGTGTGTTTGTGTCTGTGTCTGTGTGTGTGTGTGTGTGTGTGTGTGTGTGTGTGTGTGTGTGAGAGAGAGAGAGAGAGAGAGAGATGCTGAGAGATTGAATGCACAATTGTATGTTTAAAGAGAACAGCTCATAGAAGACAATCAACTATGCCCACAGACACACTTTGCCAGGGGATTCCAAGGCTTTTTATTGCCAAACACCTCCTCCTCTCCTTCTGGCCAGCTTCAGGTTAGATTGTTTTACAGCTAAACAGTTCCACATCCATTTGTCTTTCTTGGGCCTCCAGTGGCTGATCATCATTCCCATGGTGACCTCAGTAGGCGTTGTCATTGGATGTTGCCCCTGAGTCTTCTTTGCTCCTTCCTCTGTTTATTAATAGAGTTAACAAGAGAGCTTCAGTCTCCAAGAAACCATATGAGACAAATAATATCCCAGGGCCCAAATGAAGACAGTTTTACCAGAGAAGAATGAAGTGCAGCAATCTCCACTGACCAGAGACTTGGCAGCATATTTTATGGGTCTCATCATGCACCAGGCGGACCACTGGCAGCCAATGAAACCCAAGTGAAAATTCCAATCATTGCCTCATTTTTACCTAACTCTACACTTTTTTTTCTGTATTCCTGTCATTATATGTTTAAAAATGTGGTACAAATTTAAATGTTTCCAAATAACATGTGGGGTTTCTGTTAACTTGCTCTTCTTCTGAGTACCTTTCCCTGCCTCTTGGTTTAGTTTTTTTGAACTGGAGTCTCACACTGTAGCCTATGCTGTCCTAGAATTCATTGTGTAGCCCAGGCAGATCTTGACAATCCTTCGGCCTCAGCCTCCAGAGCATTAGATTACAGATGTGAACTTAGCTCTTTTGTACAAATTTAGAGATGATCAGTAAATTTTATTCCCAAACTGTCCTGGTGCTGGCTTGTTCTCGATCTAGTGCGATTTTGTGGTTGTTGTTGTTGTTGCTGCTGGTGGTGATGGCTACTGTGTAAGAGAACATCTTTCAATTGGTATCTAGCATGGTTTTCATTATATCCCAGAGAAACATGATCAGGAAAGCCATTAAGATATAGAGGTGTTCATCTGCTACATGCCATTGAGAATGAACTCTTCCTGGCTATAGGGCACACTGTGAGGCCCACACCTGAGCTTTAACCACTGCATAATAGGTAGAGCTGCAGAATAAAAGCCACTAGAAGTCAGAGTAGATCAGCAAATCAATGAACATAAGAAAGGACACACAGCCACCCCAGGACAGAAAAGTCTACAAAGAGAAAAATCACTAGATCTACATGGAAGGGAAAAGTTAATAGTCTGATACCAAGACAAGTTCTTTAAAACAGACAACAGTGCAGAATGACTCTGTAGCATGTTTTATTTTACTTGGTACTATCAGATGCAATTCATTCCCTTTACAGAATGTTTAATACTATTTAGTTATAAAAACACTTTATTTTTCAAGACCTTGCACAACTAAGATTTATGTTTCCTTTACCAATGCCAACTCACCTTAAATTTTTTAATTAAGATTAAACTATTGTTTTATAAAGCTTATTTTAAAATACATATGTAATGTAATATAAGCATACACACACACAAACACACACACACACACACACACACACACACACTGGAAATTACTCTCCACATTGGGGATAATGTTCTCCCCAGAAGTCATAGACCACCTAAGAAAAACCTCAGTGGCAGGCAAGAGACCTCTCCCTTTAAATTGCTGATTGGAGGGTCAAAGAACCCCCCAAACAATATAGACTGTTGCAACTGCTCTTGGTTGCCTGCCAGAAAACGAAGATAAGACCTTATAAATAAGAACACAGTATACTTAGGTCACAAGACTTGAAGAAACCAAACTGGAACTCAACCAGAGAGCTTCTCTCTAAAGACTATCTCTCTTAGTGTGGCACAAATTGTCAAAGGAGGAAGTTATCAATACCCCTAACCTGCTGCAAAGCTTAAGAACCACAGCAATGAGTGGCTGGGGAGACATCGCCAATGCTACAATAGTGGCACTCACATCTTGGGGTAACCAACAGGATTTAGGGCCTGCTCAATAGGAGGTAATATTTTTTGTTAAATTATTTTATTTATTTACATTCCAAATGTTGCTCCCTTTCTGATCCCCCTCCCCGAGTTCTTCACCCCCTACTCCTCCCCTTTGCTTCTGAGAGGGTGCTCCCTCATTCACCCTTCCATTCCTACCAGCACCCCCCTTCCCTTAATTTATACCTTGTGTTGTAAGCCCAGTCAAGTATCTATGGCCTAAGATGTTATAGATTCTAGAGGAGAACTTACCACTATCATATTGTTAAATTAATATAGTTCCAACTGCCTTTAAATACTTCTCTCTCTCTCTCTCTCTCTCTCTCTCACACACACACACACACACACACACACACACACACACCAGCAAAGCAGCTTTTTTTTTACATAGAAGGTGGAAAGACTAGTAGAGAGATATACAACTGGGGAAATGCAGAGAACAAGTAGCCACAGGTGCCCATCCCTAATGGGTTCATCTACAACACAATCCCCGCTCCTAAGGTCAGGAAACATTGTAGAAGAGATGTAAAGACTGTAAGAACCAGAGTACAAGAATGACTGTTGTGAGAAAATATCTTCGGGACATGATCAGGAATGCTGTGCCCATGAACTCTTAACAATGTGGCTTCATGAAAAAGACATGCAAAGACCATGAACAGCTGGCATGACTTCATGGACGGGAATACATTTCACAAGGCCCACTTCCAGATGCAGAGCCACAGGCAGTCAAGGGTTAATGAGGGTGGGAAACTCAGTTTTCTCTAGAGGCAGGGCTCCTCCTAGTTTTCCAAATCCTAGGTGGTCTGTCGCAACACAGGTATATAAGGGCTACACAGATTAGACTCAGTCAATTGTGTGTGTCTGCAACAGTAATCACTATAGAAGAGGTTATGAATTCAAGAGAAGGGAACATGGAAAGTTGGATAGGGAGAAAACAGAATGAAAATTAACTACAAGTAGTGTGCTTATATATGAAATTCTTAAAAACACAAAATTACTAGAGGAGATGGGAGAGCTCCATTCTTTACACATGCCATGCCACGCCTGATCCTCTGTGTCTGAGGCCATATTGACTGACGCTTTCCATCTGGGACTTCCAGGATCCAGCACAGTTATCTGGAACCTGGGACTCATAAATAACAGATGATCATCTATGCCTGAGCTGGTATTCTTTTCTGATGCTATGTTAAAAGTGTAAATGGTGATTGGAAGCAGACACGAAGTAAAGGGAGGAAAACATGACAACTCATCTCTGCATCTCCAGTACAGCGCAGAATGGGGCACTGACCCATTCTCTCTTCAGTGACCTGCCTCTATAAAATGCCGGAAGACCTGAGAATACCCGGAGTTCTCAGTGCTTTCCTTAAACCTTAGGAAAAATAGGAGTGCAAATGGAGACTCTATTGCAAACATAGAAGCAGCCAAACATATTAACAATAAAATTCTCAAATATTTTGCCTACCTTTTTTTTTTAGGGGTTATTTTCACACTCTCCTCTTCTACCCTCTGATATTATTGCAAACTCTAAGTTACACCTTGTTATATAAATATGGCCTGCCAAGTTTAATTGCTATGTGCAGTTTTTGCTAAATCACAAAATAAGGGTACATATGAAGCTGCTTATAGAAAAAATTGTGAAGTATTTAAGTGATGGGAACACAATGTTATGATTGGCAGGGATATACATTTACTCTACCTAAAATTGAGGAGGCTACATAAACAAAGTTGGGTTTCCATACACAAATGACCTTTTCCTCAAACACTCTGTAAGTAACACCAAAAATGAAAAGAATAACTGTGAAAAGTGATCCCCGTGAGACAACGCATGTCACTGACATCAGACGACATGTGAAGGCTTTTATTGTGAGAGACCACAGAAGAACATCATCCCACAAGATTCTTATCTGGATTCTGTTCTCCATTTACCACCTCATCATCTCTACCAAAAACATCTTAACAGAAAATAAAGCACTGGAATAAGGAGATTTGCAGGGATGGCTATTATTACTTTCCAAATGCTGCCGCTGCCGCCTCCTCCTCCTCCCCCTCCTCCTCCTCTTCCTCCTCCTCCTCCTCTTTCCAGAGAAAGAGAGAGAGAGAGAGGAGGAAAAGGAGGAGGAGGGGGAGGAGGAGGAGGAGGAGGAGGAGGAGTTGGAGGAGGAGGGGAAGTTTGTTTTCTTCAGACTGAAAAGAAACTCTGGCAAGTGATCTAATAACTACCATGCCAGAATACATGAGCTGTGCATTCCTCGACTTTCAGGAATTGAAAGCTTGGGCTGGCCCAAGCTTCAGTATAATGAGCATATATCTAGACATATAGTAATATAATAAATAATATAGACAGTATATATGTATATAATATAGATGTACACCTTTGTATTCTCACCTATGAAGCACGTTGCTGTCTTACTATCTTCTAATACCTAGACTAGGCCCTATTATACTGAGATTTGCACCCTCCTTTAGGCCACCACTTTCAAATATTCTGTCAAATTCTCTTGGTCATTGAAAAATCACTGTAACTTTTCTGTACTAGTCAAGAAAATAATTCAGCTCTAGGGATTGCCTTGAGAAGGGTTGCTCCTCCAAGGAGTCAATTAAACATGTATCTCTTCCAAAAGTGAGCCCTCCATTAACAAGATGACTTGTCGCTGAACAACTGAGAGTATCATTCTTAGAACTAATGTCCTGGCTTTGGATTGAGGTGGTAGTGCTGTAGTCACATACTTAACGGCCTCTCATCACTGAAGTAGGCAGGTTCATAGTAACTCACTGTTGGGTTAGAACAGCTACGAGGATATAAGACTTGAAGCCATATGTGGTGGTACACACCTGTAATTGAAACACTCAGGAGGCTGAGGCAGGAGAATCACTGCAGAGCCTAGGCCAGCCTGGGCTACATAATGAGTGTTAGAGTAAGCTGGGGCTACAGAAGGAGACAGAGTGAATTGAGGTAAGAAAAAACATCTCAAAGCAGCTTTAATTTGCATTTTCCTGATGGCTAATTATGTTGAGTATTTTTTTTAAGGCTTACTGTTTGTATTTTTCCTTTTGAGAATTCTCTGTTCAGATCTATAGAGAACATTTTATTTGGATGTTTTTTGATGTTTTTATTTTGAGATCTTTGTGTGCATTATAGATATTAATCCTCTGTCAAACAACGAAAAAAGTAAATCTTTGAGAAATTTTCATATTTTGAAACTATATGTCATATGGTCTTAGTAGCTAGTTAGCAATATTGTAGGGCGCATTTGTAAATTGATGACAGAGAGAACTTTATGTTGTTTTGTAACAATTGCTACCTGGGTAAGCCTGGCTCTTCTATCTATCTCTATCTCTATCTCTATCTCTATCTCTATCTCTATCTCTATCTCTATCTCTATCTCTCTGTCTCTCTATCTCTATCTCTCTCTATCTCTCTGTCTCTGCCAGTTTCTCTGTGTGTGTATGTATATGTGTGTTATGGCCAGCTGTGCTTGTATGTGAAGGCTGGAGGTTGATTTGGGACATCTGACTTTCTCTATCTTCACATTATTACTTTTTTTGAGGCAGTACCCACCAGTGACACTGCAGCTTGTTGACTTGGCTATACTGGCTGGCTAACTAGGGTGTTGGGACTACCTTCATTATAACTTGATCTGAAATTTTTATTATCATAGTCACGACACACAGAGGTGAATTTCATTCACACATTGCACATTCACCCCATCCCTTCTATATTTCCACCCCTTTTTTTAGTCTCCTTCCTTTCCCCTAACCATTCCTAGTGTGAAAATTTTCTCCCTAGGGGTACTAAGCCATGCCTAACTCTTCCTCATCAGGGTTCAAAGACAAACCAAGGTTTGGTTCACTCTGGGGAAACCAATGAGTTCATTAGGCTTGCTTGAGAGAGCATGAGTGAATGGCTGGGAGCATGGGTGACCCAAAGGCAGCTTCATCAAAAGGTCTTTGCCCAGTGTGGATGATGACTCTGAGGATTCAGTTCCTTTCCTCCTAGTTTTCCCCAGCCTATATATTATAAAGTTTTCTTGAGGTCCCGAGAGCCTGGGTAGTTAGGGCAAAATTGCACACAGCTGGTTGGGAGGAATGGCTGGAAAACCAGGTGAGGGTTCAAAGACTCTCCCATCATGTCTTCTATGAGAGAACGTCAACCATCAACCAACTCAGTTGTAATGACCTTGTGCAAGTAGCAGGTCTTATAAAGATGGTGGTCATTCTGAGAGGAAGATAATACACAATTGCCCCTTCTAATATTCAAATGTGTGTTTCTATGTTTAATTTATGATCCACATACAAAATAGAACATTCAATATTTATTTTTCTGAGTCTGATTTGTGGGACTGTGTAAGGGTATCTTGGTTGATGGCTTAGCATGGGCCTGGAACCCCAAGACTCCAAGGGAGAAACGGCAGGTGTTCGCCACATCCCCAGAACCCAGAGTCCTGACATGCAGTCTTGTCTCCATAGACCTACGTTGTTCAGTCATGTAGGCCATTACAGCCCATCCCAAAGTGCACAGGTAGAGGGTGTGACCATAGGCCTCAGGCCATAGGGATTTACATACTAATGAAGGCCAGAGGGCGGAGCAAATTAAGCATGCTTCCCAGAACCTCCCCCTTTCTCCCTCCTTATTTAACTCAGGTCTGCCCTGAGTTTCAAGGGGACACATCCAGATCCATCCACCATCCACCATGAAAATAAACCCTTTTGGAACTATGGACATTCTCGTATCACTGGGGCTTGCCATTGCCAAAGCCTCCAGCCTTTGGAACACCAGACGTTTCTCCTGTATATGGGACCCACCAGCATGGAAAGTCTCCGGGACCTTACCCACACCAATTTATTTCTTTTAATGTGATAATATGGCTTCTATCCATTTTTCTATAAAACAACACACTTTTGTTCGTTATAACATACTAAGACCCCATTGTGTTTATATATGCACATATACTCACAAACGCATCACATTTTCTTCATCTATTGATGGACATATAAGTTGATTCCATATCTATTGTGGATAATACAGTAATAAACATGGATGTTCAGGGCTTATCTCTGTAGCATACTGACTCAGATTCCTTGGAGTATATTCCCAGGAGTGTTATAGTTGAGTCATCTGGAGGATCTATTTTTAATTATTTGATGATTCCATACTGATTTTCATGGGACCTAATCTAATTTATAGTCTCACCAGTACTGTTGTCCCACCAGTTCTTCTCACACCAACACTAGTATAAAATTATGTTTAAAAGCCCAATAGCAAAAATACTTGGTTAAACCAAGTGTCCCACAACCAAAATGATTAACACCTTCTGGGATTTCTCAAGGTCTCTGATGGATCTTGCTCAGAACACACTTACTTCTGATGGACCTGCCTACATGCTCTTCCTGTGGTGTGTGCATATGGTTCTGAAGGAATGTCCAAAAGGGTCAGCCCCTGCTCCATGTCATCAAACCCACCATAGAACCTTCTGAAGCCCTCTTCTTACACCTGCCCACACTATACCACACTTGGGGTAGAAGACAAAAGGTGTCCCCTGGTTAGTTTTTCTGTCAACTTCACTCAACTAAAAGTCAGCTGGGAAGAAAGTTTTGGCTGGAAGATTACTCAGATCAGACTGGTCTACAGCCACATCTATGGGGCAATTGTCTTGGTTGTTGATTGATATGGGAAGGCCCAGCCCTCTGTGGGTGGTACCACTCAGTGTCACTCTTGGGCATGTAGTCCAGAATTAAATAAGAAAGTTGGCTGAGCATGAGCCAGAGGGAAGCAAGCCAGAAGCGGCCTTCTTCCATGATTCTTGCTCCTGTTCCTGCCTTGTCTCCGTGCAATGATGGATTTTTAACCTGAAATTGTAAGCTGAAGTACACCCTTCCCTTTCCAAGCTGTTCTTGGTCAGAATGTTTTATTGCAGCAGCAGAAAACAAACTAGAACAAGGTGCTCTCAGTCCTTTCTTTTGGATGAACCAAAACCATTTGCCTTTGGTGGGTCATTTCACATCAAGTCTCTCATTCGGGTCCCATTAAAGACATCAGAGTATGAAAAAAGATCTCACATCTGTGAACTGTTTAAGTAATTTCTTTGTTTTTTTCCCCCCTCCGCAGTTAGGACCTCCAGACTACATAAACCAATCTTAACTGGAAACTCTGATTATTCTAGGTTTTTATTTTAATTGATTATTTTTTAGTCATGTGTTGATTGAGATTTTTAACCAATAGTTTCTAATCTAACACTCATTTGCTTATACAAGTAACAATTATCCAATCCTTATTACGTTCTAGGCTCTGTCATAAGCCCCAGTAATAGAATGATTAACAATATAGACACAGCCTGTCTCTCTGGAGGTTTGCTTTTTTGAAAATGAGAATGATGTAAGTGAGAAGTGTAAGGGATTATAGTGCTTTCTCTCGACATGGACACAGTTGCAGTGCAAATGATGAAATCTAAGGGCTTTTTCTCAGCACACACAGGGGCCTTTTCTTTTTTAGAATTCTGTACTTAGTGTAGACTGACCACGGAATTTCCTAGCGTGGAATATGGAAACCAGTATGTCAAGAGCTCTATGGTTGGAGCTGTTGTTAAAAGCTCTAAATCAAGGACCGATCTTGGAAAAGGCCCAAGTTCTGGTTGAAATTTCCTAACTTAATTTTGGTGGTTAGGGTTTGGATTTTTCTGACCCAGTATTTGATATAAAAGCAAACACAGGATGCATTTGCGTATCCATGAGATCAAGTGTTACACACAAGCACAGTAGGGATGATTTTCAATATTGGATTATATGCTGAAAGAGAAGCATTGTAGCAGGAAGATAAATGTTCTAAGGGTTATTTATGAATACAAAATCGATAGTATAAAAAAGCCATGCTCTATTGTGCAGAGAGATAAATGACGAATTCCTTCCACCGTGAGGTGTGAGTGCTGCATAGCAGGCCTTTCTAAAGCAAGTTCTGCCTTATATAATTGAAACCTGATCACATTTTTCCTCTAAGGCACTTTACCTACTTACAGATGTCCTCTGAAGCAATAATATTTGTATTAGTTGGGCTACACCATGGTTTTCAAGTGAACTTTCTTTTTGATTTGGGAGTTGCCCGTGTTGATTTTTCTGAAAGACTCCCTAGTTTAAAGGTTAAAGAGTCAAACAATAATAAGGAAAAATAAAAATATCAGATTTTTTTGTGTTATTTTAATTATTCTTGCTTGAATCCAGTGACATTGTAAGATAATATTTACCAACTTGTCTTCCCAAGCGTTAATGATATAATGACAACAGCTGGTATTGATTGAATGTTAAATCTGGGCCTGTCTCTGTGCTGGGAGCTTCCCGGGCCCTGTCATATGTTATCCTAACACGGTCTAACAGGGAAAATCATGTAATCCCTATTCTACAGACTAGCAGACTAAAATGGACATATTTGAGGCAAATCACTAAGAATAAAAGAAGCAAAGAGTAAAGCTATATCTTAAAGCCAGGCACTCCAACATCACAGTCTCCCTCTCCCTTTACTCCATTGAAGGGTGGCAGGAAGAAAAGAGTTCAAAGGCTATGTGTGCTGATTCATAAATTAACCCAAGTAAACCGATATTGGAAACACCACTCAGTGAAGAAATTTAGCACAGCCAGCATCCTGTGAGAACCCTGTCTTTGTACCCTGCCCAATAAGTGTTACTTCTGCTTCCCCACCAGGTAACTATTATCCTGACTCCTACCTTGAATCCTAAGCTGGGACGTACTCAAAGTTCTACCTCTGTATACATTTTTCGATAAATGAAACCATACAACACTTTCTCTTTGGGATTCACCATCTTTCATCAACCTAATAATATCTACTGTTAACTCTTGTTAATAGTCAACCATACTGGTGTAAAATTATTTTATTTATGGTAACAGATAGTCTTTAATTGCTATTTTAATATAGGATTGCACTATAACCTATTTATTCATCCTGTTGTTGAGAAGATTCCATGCTTTTACTTTGAAGAGCATATTCATGTCTTTTGTACTTTCATACAAACCAGTAATTTTTTAAATGTTTGTCGCAGTTTACACTTCCCCTTACACAAGAGCTAGTGTAATTCTGCATCTTCGCCAGCACTTGGTATTGTTTGCCTTTTTGTTTTGGCCTGTCCTGATGTGTTTGTACAACACTGTACTGTGGTTTTCAATTGCATTTCTCTGACAATACCAATGAACAAATCATTGCGTATTTGTATGTCCTGGATATAACTCTCTGGCACCTTCCTCCTCTGCTTTTCCTTTTCATGATTTCAATGGTACTGAATATGAACCCTAGTTCATCGCTACTGCTTCAGCTCTGTAAGAAGATGGTCAGTCAGTGTTCATCATAGAAATGAGAATCTTAACATCTTTATCTGTAACATTCCAAAGTTGTACTTTGCCACTATGGCCTGGTGAACCATGATTGGTTATTTACAACTGCTTGGGTTGTCCTTAATGACCAGACTGACTTGTGTGACACATAAATGTCTATGAGCCATTCTCCTAGAATATATGTCAACTATCTGTGCTTAATTTTTTTGATATGAATATGTAAACACAATGTCATCTGTGAAATCTTCTCTACAAAAATCATACTGTTCACTTAACAATTTTAGGAATAACGGTATAAATGAAAACTGACAGTTTTCATTTTTCCAGTCCCGATTTGGGGTTATTTTTCAGAAAAGAAATTTATCATTCATGTTTGTTTTGTTGTTTCTGTTTTCTTTTTAACATTTACTCCTCAGGGGGTTTGTTTTCTTAGTTCCTAAAAGAAATGGGATTTTTTTTTTTATTCATGGGTATAGCAGAGAGAATCAAAGTTAGCACCCAACAGATACCTATACTCCATTGCTATGGAATCAGACTAAGTGTGCATTTACAGAATGGATAAAGAAAATGAGGCATAAACCACAATGTGATATTATCTAGCCATAAAGAGTGAAATCATCTTGTTTGTAGGAAAATGGATGGAATGGAAAGAAACATGCCAAACTCAGAAAAACAAATAGGTTTTCTTTCATATGCAAGATCTAGGTTAAAAACCAACAGCATGAGGTTAGGAATTTAACTTAGGAAGAAACCACTTGCCTACCAGTGATGAGGCCCTAGGCTCTGTCCATAAGAGCCTCTGTCATCAGAGAAAAAAAGAAAATGAAAAGAGAAGGACTGCTTTAGAAGAGGGAGGAAGCTAGGGGAGAGACAAGCAGATACAAGAGGGTCACAGAGGGGGCAAATATCATCAAAGTGTGTCTATGCATGCTTGAAAATATCACAATAAACCCATTATGTTATATGATTCATATATTCTAGTTAAGTTAAGTAATTAGTATCCAAAAGTGTGATTCACTAATGAAATTGGCATCCACTCAACTTTGAAAATGTGGTTCTCAACCTTCCTAACGCTTTGGGCCTTTGATACAGTTCCTAATGATATGACTCTCACTATAAGATTATTTTGTTCCTCCTTTGTAACTGTAATTTTGCTTCTGTTATGAATCACAATATAAATATCCAGTGTGCAGGATATCTGATATGCAACCCACAGGTTGAGAACCACCACCCTAGTGTGATATACATTGTTTCGACATAAGTTCAATGGGCCTAAACTAAGTCTTACGTCTCTATGTACAAAGAAGGAGGACTGGAAGGCAGATCAGGTCCCATGATAGTTCTATACCATGGGAACTATGAATGCAGGCCAGTTATAATCCTTTCCCCAGTGAGGCTGGATCCAGAGATGTGGGACTTCAAGACAGGAGGGGCAAGTTCCAGAGCTCTTACCATCCAAGGAAATGACTTGCAGCACTAGCCACCCAAACTTACTCAGCCTTGCTCCTCTGCTTTTAGTTAGCTAGGTTCTGTGAGTTCTGCCTTGTGCTTCTGCTCTCACCATGTGTTTCTAATCCTTCCCATTTGCGGACAGGTACCCAGTCTTCTCCCAGTTTCCTGACACTAAGCATCCCTATCACCCAAGCCCTACAAAGTACCTACATGTAGCCTTCTGCAGGTAGGGCGCCATGCTTCTCTTTAGCTAGTATATAGTTGGCTCTATTTTTAAGACAGTATTTGAAAGAATTTAAATAGCAGGTAAGCAGCAGGTAGACACTTAGCACTTACATCTAACAGTAACATGGAATGACATCTTTGCCTTTGGTGGTGTCTTTCAAGGACAAAATTCCTAAACAAATATCACAGAGGACTTGCTAATGTTACATTCTCTGTCACAGAATGTCCCCACAATTACCTAGGTGACACAACTCTGAAGAAACCTGGGGTGTAATCTTGTGTTTCATTGGTTACATGTGCCCTTATCTCTTCCCTACTCTCTGGTCTAACTAAGTAAGTCTGCACAACACACTTTGAAAGAGATGAGAAGCCAAGGCCGCAGAAGTGCTCTTCCCCCCAAGAACCATGCAACATCTCTCGAGCAGGCCTAACCATTTCAAACATAGCACCGACAGGCCTTGCTCTCTCCCCTTCCCTCTCCATTAGTAAACCATTAGGTTACATTCCTAAAGCTAGCCCCCGGTTCCATACGGCTGACTAAAACATAAGAGCCCAAGTATCAAAACAGCAAGGTCCAGCAAATCAAAATTCATTATTGGCTACACTAGTTAAGCTATCCAATCAGAACTTACCAGCTCATCTCAGCACAAATTCCTTCCTTTAATCCTTAAACACCACGCCTACAGGGGCACCAGTTGCTGTCTTTTCCCAATCCAGAGGACGCCCCCCACCACCTAACCCCTGCACTTGTCCCTTCTAGGGAAATAAATCTCCTTTGTGCTGAGAATTTCGTTTCTGAGTGTGTTCTGTGCCGATCCTGAGCCCCCTGCCCCCTATCCCTTGGAGGTTTTTATGCTTTTCACATCAAACAACTTAATTTTTGTCTCAGTAAAAAAAAAAAAAAAAAAAATGTATGCAACATGAATCTAAAGCAGGCATGACATCCTCACACAATAGCCAATCTAGCTTGTCCTCATGATTATGAATAAAGTTTTATTAGAACTCAGCCATGTCCATCCATTTGTCTACTGTCCATGGCTGTTTCTACACACAGAGGCAGACTCTAGGGGATCTGAGGGAGACTGTTGGAGCTTCAAAACTGAAAACAGTTACTCTCTGGCCATCTACAAAAAATGTGTGTGACTTCTGCTCTAAAGTAAAGAGACAGTTTCCTACAGAGGTGATATCTGAGCAGAATTCAGAAAAATAAGTAACATTTTATAGGGGCTAAGGGAGATGCATATATATATATATATATATATATATATATATATATATATATATATACATATACATATATATATATTAGATGTCGAGAACCTAATGACCTCCATGAGAACAGAGCTCTGCTCTATTTAGTTAGAGCACAAATTCAGGAGGAGGATGGCTGGAAATGAGAATCAGAGGGAGACAGCAGTAGTCTGACACCAAAGATCCATGTATCCATATGATAACTCCCCCCAACCCCAGTAACTCAGTATTCCTCAAAACATGTTGTGGGAGAGAGGGGGAGACTGTATGCACATACTCCATGACTTAAAAGTTTGTAAAGTATTGGGTTAATACTTTCAAGAAATTATTAAAACAATCAACACTCTATAAATCATTGCAGGACTCCTCAGACCTTTTACAATTTATTTCAACTGAGAAATCTCTTGAGAAAGGAGCTATTGCACATAGAATTCCCGACTTACCTCACTACACATCTGTTTTGACTAATTCTCTTGCAGAATTAGTAGGCATGGAACCACTATTCCTCAAAACACGCATTAGGGAATCTTGCTTTAACAGTAGGCAGCTAGTAGAAGGGTTTAGACAGAGGCCAGATGTGACGAGACTTGTGGGTTTACAAAAATTGCTTTGGCATCTAGGTGAGGAATGGGTTGTCCGGAAGGAAAGAAGACAGATAAGAGGCTGATGCAACGGCCCAGGTGAGAGCTGACGGAACAATCTATCATTTCCCAACACTTATGCATGTGGCCTGCTACCAAGAAGAACAAGGCAAGAAAAGGGGAAAAAAAAACCACAACCAAACAGTGATCATTTATTTGTGAGTTTTTCTGGCAGCACTGACAGACACTTTGGGATCAAGATCATTCCTTTGAAGGAATTACCAAGGTGTATAGCTTGTTTGTCTGTGGCCTCGTTCCCTAGCCACGCCCCAGGACCTGCCACTTACTCTTGGGCCTGGCTTTTCTTTGCTTCTGAGCACTGGTTTATCACCGCTTTCGGGTCCCTTGACTTGACACTGTTTTTCTCTGACAGTGTTTACTTCCTGGAACCGGCTTGAAGTCCTGCCACTTCTTGTCTCCAGGTCCCCAAGCTCTGCAGTACCTGTGCTAGAAGCTGGGCTGCCGCTAGCTGCCACCTGCAGGTGAATTTCGCTATACTGGGTTTGTAAGTCTCCTGGCTCTCCCAGCTCAGTCTCCTGTTTGCTGAGAACTCTAAATCTCATCACTCCCGCTGGGGTGAGCCCCTGATCTCCCAGGCCTGAGCATTTCCTGGGACCAGCCTGCCTCTGTTTCTTACTACCACACCAAACTGCCGTTTCCTAATCAACAGCCACTCCCTTCTGCCTGAAGCCTCTCAGGTCACCACAGCTGTGCCAAAAACTTGGCTGAAAAGACAAAACTAAGTGCTACCTGGGACTTTTCCCTAGGGGATTTCCGAGACTTCTTTATCCTTGCTTAAGGGCCTCTTTGGACCTGGTGATTCAGCTTTTCTAAAGCATTTGCCCAGGGAGATAAAGGGTCTTGAGGGGGAGGAGTTATTCCACCCTGAACCTACTCCTTTCTTTTCACTTTGAAAGGATGCTTCTCTGTGTTTGGCCCTGAAGGAAGGAAGCAGGCAAGGCTTGGGTGTCTGAGGAAAGCTGGCTGGGACTATAAACTGTACAGAAAGGGTTTCCTCTCTCCTTCAGACCCTTGGGACAGCGATTTTCATTCTTGTCATGTGGCTTCAAGGCACTCCCATTGTAGGACTGCTCAACCTTGTCCAGTTAACCTTGTTTTTCCACGCAGAGCACATGCTGTCCCAGGAGGGCCCCAGCTGGGAGGGGCGCAGAGGTGCTAAGCCAGGAGATTCCAGGGAGAGCAGAGCCTGCTCACCAAGAGGGGTGTCTGGAACTGAGGTCTGTAACAGGCAAGTTCTGAGCAGTGCCAAAGGGCCCAACTGGAGTAGCCCAAGCAGGGATTACCTAGCAGAGATTGGATACTGCTGCCGGGTGCTCTGGAATTGAAGCAGACACATATCAGCCTGACGTCCTCCTTGCTACCCCTGCCTTTCCTGGTTGTGGGCTGGTCCTCTGCTGCGCCAAACTATGTGATCTCTTTTAGTGAGCTGGCAGGCACATACTAGGAGCTGGACCGAACAGTGTATGTCCCTATTCAGTGGACATTTTACAATGCAACAATCAGCATACTTCTGTGAAAGCAGCCTGTCCCCTTTTCTGAATTCTTGAAGCCGTGTTCATTCAGGAACACATTGTAAGCTTTCTGGTCCTAATGAATGTCAGATCCATGTTAGGGAGAAGAAAAATCATGTAGGGTTTGCTAGAGGAATAGTCTTCCCCTATGTGATAAAGATGTGTAGGGGCCCTTAAAATACTCGCTCCTAATTATTCTGCTTCTGAGAGACTTACTTGACTGTTAAGACCCAAGCCAGCTCTAGAAACATCTGAAGCTTCATGTTTCCATCTGGCCTGGGGGCTGCTGAGCTCACAAAATTTCTAGCCAAGGCAGATTTTTCTCTAGGAGAACATTTTCTTTTTCCTGCAGATTTGAGTTTCAGGAAAGCAACAACAATCAGTGTCAGGTACCTCTTTTCTGGGAGTGTGGTCGTCTGTTTATTTTATGGCTTTAAAACATCAGGTAAGGAGAGGAGGTTAATTTTCAAGAAGAAAATCACAGTTGATGGAAAGCAGGCTAGAGAGAAGTTGCCCAGTCACTCTGGGGTCTTCCGACAGTTCATTTTACCAAGCTGCTGGACATCTGAGCTGAGTACCTGTCTAACAACAGTATGCACTTCCAAATTACCTCCCAACTTAGAAGACCTTTTCACTTTAGGTTTCGATCAGCTCAAAATGTAGTATACACTGTTGAAGAAGTGAATTAGATCAAACACATGGATTTTGTGGGTAGTTTTAAAGTTTTTAGAGTCCTTGAAGTCAAGCACCAGGATTTCCAAGGTCACAGTTAAAAACGTACCCAAAAAGGGCTGGAGATATGGATCAATGGGTAAAAGATGCTTCACAACCCTTGTTACATGATTTCCTCAGAACCCATTTAGGAACTAGACATAACTCATGTGTCAGTAATGCAAGCACAACCCAATGGGGTGAATGCCCTGAGGCTCACCAGCCTGGCTCACACAGCAGGGAAGAGAGCTTGTCTTATGCAAGGTAGAACCTGTAAACACCAGAAGTTGTCCTCTGGCCTCCACAAGTGGGCATATGTGCCAGTTTGCTTTCTGCTGCTGTGATTAACATCAAGAACAAAAGCAGATTGGGGAAGAAAGGGTTCATTTCTATTTACAGGCTAGAGTCCATCATCAAAGGAAGCTAAAGCAGACATCATGGAGGAGTGCTGCTTACTGACTTGCTCCCAGGTCATAGCTGCTGCCTTTCTTATATATCCCAGGCCCACCTGCCTAGGAATGATACTGCCCACAGAGGGCAATCAATTAGCAATCAAGAAAATGCCTCACAGACATGCCCAATTTGATGGCTCTATTTTATCAGGTATGTTAAGTTGACAACCAAGATCAACCATGACAACTTGGCACAGTCATTCTCTCTCTCTGTCTCTGTCCCTGTCTCTGTCTCTGTCTCTCTCTCTGTCTCTCTCTGTCTCTCTCTCTGTCTCTCTCTCTCTCTCTCTCTCTCTCTCTCTCTCTCACACACACACACACACACACACACACATTATAAATAAAATTAATATTTTAATTAGCTCACTTTTTAAAAAGATGGATTGTTTAGGTCACACAAATTTCTTCCTATATTTCAGGAGTTGGATGAAGGAAGTATGTCATACAGTTCTGCTTTGAGCATCTCTGAAAATATAAAAGCTGTGATCATAAAGGCCCTCACACTCTGATAGTGATGTTTCCTTTGCTAGTTGCCTAGGAAATAATGTAATTCATTACTGTTTCTTCTCCTGCCTGCCACCTGCATCCCAAGCATCCTTCCATTTGGAAGGCTCCCAGTCTCTAGCTGGGTTCACTTATAAACCCCAAACCCTTCTTACCTACCTTGAAACATCTCCTGAGCAATAAAATAGGTCCTAAGGAACATTTTCTGTCCCGAAGTCCTTTCTAGATGCCAATGGTGTGAGCAGTTGCTACTATAATTTGATATCTTATAGAAAAATTTCTTTCCAATAAACACTGCACACTTGCAACATTTGTCACTAGGGAAATGCAACATGGGCCCTCCTGCCTCCTTGGTTTAACTCAGTGTGAATGTGGACATGGGATGCCTTGATGGACTGACTGGAAAAGCAGCAAATAAATGGAATGAGGGAATATTTCATCCTATTTGTTGATTCAGTCTCACTGTGGATGCTCAAATCACATGAAATGAGGGTCTTAGCACAATGGTGCAGTTCCTACTGACATCAGCAGTCTCTTCCTAGGGTATTCTATGATCTAAGTCCAAAACTTACTTTAGACCATTTCTTCTCTGTTTTCCTTTTAATGGTTCCAGGAGGAACAGACGGGCAATTGCTGACACCTCACCCACCTCTGCCAAATTATAGGCCTAAACATATGTTTTATTTTTATTTTGTCCCTATGTGTCTTTGCTTTTTTTAACCAAATTTAAAAAAAACAAATTAGCATTTCTTTATTAGTTTCTGGAAAATCCTGGTACCACACATAAAAAATGAAAAACTAAAATGATTATTCTTTAGACAACTATACAGTACATTACAAATGCTGTCAGGAAATCATTCACCAAATACTATATAGATAACTAAATGTACAAGTGTGTCTGAGCATGTAAGCACAGTGATCTAGATATCACAGTGAAAAATATAGAGAAGGATTTTAACAATACTCCAGAATTCCATAAATTCTAAAATCACCCCCAAATTAGCCACTTACAGCATACAAATGCTTAATGTGTTTATCTACAAAGATCCCTGGAAAAGCATTTCAGAGAGGGCCCATCATATAACAGGATGACGGGGACAATACCTGCTCTAATCATCCATGGTGACATAGCTGTTTCTGTGGTTAAAGATTCCTTACAAACATCAATTGACTAATCTTCACAATAGTTCTGTAGGGAGGCAAGCTGTGCTCTAATGGCTTCATTTTACTGATGGAGACTCTGAATCAAGGAGAGATGAGGTGACATGCCAAAGACCGCAAGAGACAAAGCACCAGAAAAAAGGATTAGAACATAGCAGGTTCTTCACTTCAGCCCTCATTATAAATCACAGGAGCAAGATAGAAATACATGATAGCAGATGTTATTTGACAAATAGGATCTCAAAAAAAAAAAAAAACCCTGATACTTCTAATGTTGAGCAATCATAAAATTGCCAATAATAAATGTCTATCTTAAATAAATCACGTACTTTATCTCAAGTCTCTGCTGAAAATAAATCCTCAAGCCAAAAAAAAAATCAGAAATTGTTATGTGCCTGGCACAAACAATTCTTATCCTGGAGGTACAGAGGTGGTTCTGAATAGGCACAAGTTGTTTTGCCTATGTTTTAACATAAGGACAGCCACCGTTTTTCCGCAGCAGTTCTCAACCTGTGGGTCAAGACCTTTGTGGAATGACCCTAACATGGTAGTCACATATCAGATATCCTGCATATTATATATTTATATTACAATTCATATAACAGTAGCAAATTTACAGTTATGAAGTCACAACAAAATAATTTTATGGCTAGGAGTCACCACATCATGAGAAACCTTAATAGAGTGTCACGTAGCAAGGGAAAGGTTAAGAACCACTATTCTAGAGGATACAAAGAACTCAAAAACACAACCAAGCAAACAACCCCATCAGTGAATGTGCTAATGAAACGAACAGAAAGCGCTTTCAACACACAAAATGCAAATGGACAAGAAACATAAAAAAAAATTCACCCCAACTAGCTAATGTGGTTTGACTGTGAATGGTCCTACCCACCATGGGTTTACTTGTTTGAATACTTGGTCCCCAGCTAGAGGACCTGTTTGGGAAAGTAGTGGAACCTTTGGGAAGTGGAGCTCTGGGAGTGATCTTGAGGTTTTATAGCCCAGCCTCAATTCTTGTTCATGCTGTGCTGTCTGACTGCAGATACAGTGTGAGCAGCCAGCCTCCTGTCAGTGGCCACATCTCATTGGGCATGATGAAATGATACTCTTGAACTACATAGAAGACCTTTCTCCCTTAAATTGCTTCTTGTTGGGCCTTCTGTTAAAGCAACAAGAAAAGCAACTAATCCATTAGCAGTCAGAGAGACATAAGTCAAAACTACATTGAGATCCCATCTTACCTTCATCAGAGTGATAGTAAGAAGAAGTAACAAATGGTAGAAAGACTCTCGGACTCTGCTGATGGAAATGCAAGTTTATCCAGCCACTATGGGAACCAATAAGGAGTTTCCTTGTCCTGCCTACAAGAAGTACTGCAGTAAAGGTAACACAGGAATTGTGGGAGTGACCAAGCTATGACTGGTCCAGCCTGAAGCCCATGTTATGAGGGGAACCCACCCTTGACATTGCCTGGAGGGCCAGGACACAGTGGCAGAATAGCCCAGAGACCTAGGATAGAAAATGAGTCCTACTGTGTACAGCTCTTGACTGAGTACAGCCCTTAAAGAAGAATGTTGCTTTTACATAGACAAGACAGGGATGGTTAAAGAAAGCGTGAAAAAGGTCAGAGAAGGGCCTGAGAAGACAGAGAAAGAGACAGATGAGAGCTGGTACAAGAATTGGTTTTCAACCTCTCCATGGTTGTAAACCCTACTTACTCCCATCTGGGGACCATTAATTGGGTTATTTTTGCTTATTTCTTTTGGTTCCTGATCCTTACATTGGCTGACTAACTTTGTGAAACAACAGATAAATAATTTTGTAGCAAAACCAATTCAGACACATTATCGTAAGTTAGCTATGGAGGACCACGAGACTCAAGATGAGGTTGTTACACTATCCAAGGTGTTCCCAAAACCCATCTCCACCCAACCTAAAAGAGGGGACTTCTGCCCCTAGACCAAGCAGAGAGGGGCCACCCAGAACCCGCTCTGACAGGCGATCTGAACTCTTGCTTAGGCTGTGAGGCTAAGGACTGCAAGGGAATGTAAATAAAAGATAAAAATATCTAAATGGGTTCCCTGAGGGACAAGCCTGACTGAATAGGGGTTGATGTCAAAAGTATCCCCTTTCCAGGAAAAAAGACATCAGGATGGGTATGGCCCTCCTGCCTCACTGGACAACAACTGGGGGACCGGAGCCATTGAAAAGTTCCCTTCAATTACTGGAGGTCAGGCCTCTATAGCCGCCTTCACAAGATTAGAATTGCCACAGCCCTTCTATACTTAGAGAAGGGAGGAGATGTCAGGGGCAGCCCTGCTTAAACACTGAAGGTCTAAAATCAGCCATAGGCCTAAAATCAGCAATAGACCTGACTTATATGCATGCTAATACAAAGTCTTGTGTCTCTGTGGAAAAACATTGAAACAGATGGCTATAAGCTATTGTAAGCAGGCAGCTTTTGTGGAAATTTACCAGCCTGAGTAGTCATAGACCTTGTAAATAGGTAGCCTTGGCGAATAGTACCAACTTAAATAAGGACAAGTGAATTATAGGCAGAGTCATAGTGACCTGTCCCCTGAACCTTCACCCAGCCGATACCCTGTTCTGAAAGACATCTGTACTCCCCCTGAATACCCATGCTCCGGTGTCATCCCCTTCCCCACATCCTGCCTTTTTGTGTTTATAACCCCTGTGTGAATAAGTAAAAATTACGATTTGATTAAAAAAAAAACACAACAACTTCATTGCCTCTACTCACCTACCTTCTTACATCAAAACCTACGCCTCTTTGGCATATCTAAGCTGTCATCATCACCAGTCTTGTACTCTGAGTTATTGAGTAAAATTAAAGATTACTTGAACACACACACACACACACAAACACACACACACACACACACACACACAAAGGAAAATGAGTCCTAATAATATTCTGCTATGCTCATAGGTTAGAACCTACCCAACTGTAATCAGAGAGGCTCCACCCAGTAACTAATAGAAACAGTTGCAGAATCCCACAGCCAGACATTAGGCAGAGCTCAGGGAATCCTATGGAAGAAGGGAGGGAGGATTGTAGGAGACAGATGGGTCAAAGACACCACAAGAAAACCCACAGAACCAACAAACTTAGGTTCACAGGGGCTCATCATGAATAAATGGACAATCTGGGAACCAGCATGGCACTGGCCTAGGCCTTCTCCCTGTATGTTACAGTTGTGTAGCTTGGTCTTCCTGGGGGACTCAACAGTGGGAGCAAAGGCTGTCTCTGACTCTTTTGTCTGCTTTTGGATCTCTTTCCTTCTACTGGGTTGCTTTGTCTAGCCTTAACATGAGGGGAGATGCCTAGGCTTACTGCAACTTGCTATGCCATGGTTGGTTGATACATAGGAAGCCTGCCCTTTCCTGAAGAGAAGCTGAGGAGGCATGGATGGGGGTAGGACTAAGGGGAGGTTGGGGGAGGGTTTCTGGGTATTTACCCAAAGGGCACAGAGCCAACATATCACTGTTCATAATAGGTAAATTATAAAACTGAACTAGGTGTCCAAAAACAACAGAGAAATGGAGGAAAAAATGTGATTTTATATATATATCCACAATTAAATTGTTTTCAGCCAAAAAACAAGCACAGAACTGTTGTTTTCAGAAGACACAAGGAAAGATAATTGTATTAAATAAATTAAGCCATTCTCAGGAAAAATAAATATCACGTTTTCTCTCAGTTGTGAGTCCTTGATTTCAAATAAGAACATAAAATTATTTGTACATATATGACATGAAATTAGAGTCCTTAGGGCTACGAAAGTGGTTCAGTCAGTAAAGAACTTGCTACTCAAGCAAGAAGAAGATCCAAGAGTTTTATTCCTATAACCCAATAAAAATCTGGAAGCAGCGTAAATACTTGTAATCTTTGTGCTAGGAGGTTGAAGACTGGAAGATTCCTAGAGCTTGTTGGCCAGCCAGTCTTACTGAGTCAGTGAAAGAGCTGCTCTCAAAATCAAGATGGAAAGTGACTGAAGAAGACACACGATGTCAACCTCATGCCTCTACACACACACACACACACACACACACGCAGCACGCACATGCACAAATGCATACCTACAAATGAACGCACATAAGCAACTGTAGCTACGCACAAAATAGAAGCAAAACTGTCTACACTAACAAGGGAAGACTAGAGGAAGTAAGGGGAAGCAGAGACAGTACGGGGAGCATATTCTCAATGTATAAATAAAGGAATAGTTAAAATGAAATTGGTGTAACCTAAGCATGCAATGTATATAAAGGACAGAGCGGAATGCGGTGATGTCCTAGGCCTTCACATTCAGATACTATTTGCTAATACAGTATGCAATACAATAACTGGATATACAAGTTTATGCCTAGGAGCAATAGTTTATAGCACACAGAGAAGGTATGCATTAGCCTATGCAATCCAGGTCTATGGAAATGCATTCTATGAAGTTTGCATAATAAGGAAATTGTCTAGCAATACATTTCTTTTTTTCAAATAATTGTATTTTATTTCACCCAATCTTTGTACATACTATAACTTTAAAATATATATATATATAAAGTATAGGCGAGGATGGGCAAGGTGACCCAGCTTATTCAGTGCTAGCTGGCTAAACACAGCAACCGAAATTCAATTCCCTGCTCTCATAGCAAAAGGAGAGATGATTCCAAGAGCTGTTCTTTGAGCTCTGTAAGTATGCTATGACATACATATACTTGTACTCATGCACATACATATTCAAGATAATAAAATTTAATTTAAACTTGGGTGAAAGGTCTACTTTTGATTAAGATATTTTACATATAACATTTTGATTATCCCATCAGTTCTTCAATACCGGTGTGTAATTCTTTCCATAGAGCTGAAAGAACGGTAACACAGAGAGCTAAGCAATGGTTTCCAAGCCTCACAGCTGGTCAGAGGTTCTGGAACTTTGTTTTTCTGAGTTCTCAATAAGTCATGTTGAATTTTTCAGCATGGCTATATCTTAAATATTAACAAGTATCTTACTGCCAGTGGGAGTCAAGAAACCCCTGTTATACAAGTGAGAAGGAACAGAGGCCCCGAGAAGACGGGAAGAGAGACGGGACCCAGTGCAGAGCAACGAGGGCAACATGTTGTCTTTTGAATGATGCACAAATAACTAGAAAGAATAAGTTGCAATGTCATGATCATTGTTTCAAAGATAAGATCAGCCCCTAAGCCACAGGCACCAGCCATGGGTTCTTTTCTGGACTACAGCAGCATCACACAGATACCCACCTACTGAAACTGCAGCCATTTGTTCATCATCTGAGAACGGAGGAAAGAAACAGCAGTCCTGGTGAACTGATCATTCATGAGAAGCGGACCAAATCACTCAAAAGAGCAGAAACCAATATAATTTCCACCGCTAAAATAAAGTTCTCATATTTCTTAGAAAGTATTTCCATTGTTAAGTGACGCATGGCTGTGTAGATATAAAGAGATTTTTTTTCAAAGGTCTTATGCAATTATGGAGGCCAAGAAGACCCATGAGTTAGAGGCTCAGAAGGGATGTAAGCCTAGGAACTGGGAACACTGATGCTACAGGCTCTAGTCCAAGACCTAGTTGAAGGTGGTCATGACAGGTGATTCAGTAGAAGACACTGAAGAAGAGAGGAGGAGTTCTCTCTGTGTTGGTTCCCTTTGTTTCTTTGTTTATCAGATAAGCCGATGCCATTGGGAGGGTGTGTAGTTTTGCTCTGTCTTAATCTAAGCATTAGCCTCATCTTGAAATACCCTAACGGTCGCAACCAAAACACTGCTGGAGCAAATATCTGGGCACCGATGAACCAATCACATTGACAGAATTAATTCTTTCATAGCATCTCTCTCCAAAGTTTCTACTTGCACCTGCTCGTCATTCTACTCAGACAGCAACAGACACCAGAAGTAAATAGTGCTAATATTCACCTTTTTGGGAGCTTATGTATTATTTATTTTTCTAGTTGAACTAATACAATGTATAGGCACTGCTAGAAGTGCTTTATGGATAACTCATTAATCTCCATGACAATGCCCAAGCTAACTGCTATTATTATTCCTGTTTTAAAGATGGGGAAACCAAGGCAAGTTGTGGGTTCCAGAGTCTCAACACCATCATGTGATGGGGCTGCCTTAGTCAAGGGTCCATAGTCATTGTGACTATGAAAGTGGACAGAAACAACCTGAGGGAGGAAGGCTTCCTTAGGTGAACAGGTTTCTGCTCTACCATGATCAGTAAGGTATGGTGAGCAGCCCATCATGCAGGGAGCATTGAGTAGAGGTTGTCCATGTAATGACAGACCAAGAAGCAGACAGTGTGACAAGAAGTATAAGCTGGGTGGCCTGGCTCCTCTTAGAGGGTCTAGAAAACCTCTCAAATGTTCTCCCAACTACCAGTTGACAAGCATGCATGTCAATAAACACCAGTGTTCAAACATGTACATATGGGGGACAGTTTGGATTCAAACACACCACACCCATCAATTTGGCTTTGGAGCCCATGCTTCTAACCACCATACTATGATATTTTGAAACACAGAGCAGAGGAGTTGGAGAAGTCTCAGAGATGCAAAAATTAAAACTCTGATACACTAAGCATAGAGCTGATAACCATACACAATTGCTCTGATGGTATACAGTTATCTCCATTGAACTTTTGTCTTGGCCAGGAAGAAATTACCCAAATTGCATGGGGCTAGATTTATAAAATAATTGTTCCATATTTTAGAGTGAGATTAAAGAGCAGCAAGCCTCCCATTGCTCCAGTCACCATGGCTCTCACCAGTCACAACAGTAGGGTAAACAAACACTAGCAGAAATGTCAAAGCAGTGTGGGGATGCTACAGTGCCTCTGAGTACCCAGAGTTCCAAAGCAGCACAAGAGAGCATCCAAGTGCTGCCTGTCCTCGCCCTTCCTCTTCAGAGGGAAGTGAAAGAAACCTAAGCGCTCATGCAGCCTAGCCATCTTACAAAAACTGTGCACTACAAAGAGTATCCTGAAATGAGCCCATGCCAAGGATATTATCAGGGAAGAGCGCCTACATCTGGAAAACCAGATGTCCCAATGGTTTTGGGACACTATAGTCTGGCTTAAGGCCTCAGAACTAAGAGGCAAACCAGGGAAATGGACTGAATAAATGAGTGCCCAAAGATGAATTCAAATGAAATATGAGTAAATTTAAGTTCAGGTAGAAAAAACTGTTACTTTTTTTTCCTCACCTGGCTTTATAGCACAAACAATACCTGTTCAGCTATAAAGGAATAAGACCTGATTACCTTTGCACCTTTGCAGCCAGTTTGTATTCTCTGTTCCCCATCTCTCCAACCCCTTCTCTTTCAAGGCCAAAGAAAAAAAATCTAAAAATATTTTGGGAAACAAAAATCACTATTAGACTGGGTATACAATTTCCAAAAGGGACTCCGGCACAGAGAAGCCTCCCTTCTCCAAGTGTGCTCCTTCTGCCTGTTTCTTGAAACCGTTAGTCACATTAGCACAGACTAGGACTCACTAGACCCCGTCATCAAAATGACTGAGTGTGGGTTAATGACGCTTGCCATCCATTCATTCAGATGAAGTTGCTCAATTTTGCTCCATTTGAGGCTAAGATGGAAAAGATTTAGGGTTTTGTGAAGTCAGGATCTAATTCAGCTTGGAGTCTAGCTCCTATTCGAGCCAAAGCTTTGAAGCTTTTCCACACAGTGAAACAAATATTGTGTTAAAGGACCAAATAATGAAAAGTTCAATGCAAATACAGCTCAGCTCCTGCAACCTAAAGGTAGTGATGGCTTCCGTAACTTCAGGCTGTACCATGAAGCTCTAAGTGCCGAGGCAGCATTTCTAGAAAGCTGAGCCCTGACACTGCTGGCAGAGCTCTTCATAATAGGAACAAGACAGAAACAAAATCAAAAAGAAAATCAACTCTCTCAAAGTTCATCATTGGATCCTAAGTTTCTCTGAAATGGTCTCAAAGTTGTTTGTGATCCAAGAAGGCTTTTTTCTCTCAAGCCCTTAGCTTCAACTAGGGGTTTTCTTAACTACTATTTTGCAGAAAGTTATATAAGAAAGAAGCTTTCCTTACCTGAGGTTGTCACTGCGAGAAGCTGGGCTTCAAGTTGCCCACCAAGGTGACACACAACTGTGTTATTGTTCTACTATGAGAAAGAAGTCAGGTCACTTTGAGTATAAAAAACCAAAACTTTACCTCACAGTGACTTCCTGGAGAAATGAAGCACTAAGTATAAGCACCGTCCCTAAAGACAACTTAGGAGAACGTGACTGGAGAGAGCAGCCTTTTAGACAGACGTATTTCCTGGAACACCTGGTTACTAAAAACAAATGCTACAAACCAAATAAAGCTGTTGATGTGTAAAATCCTCAGGTTTGGTGAGCTTCCCTTTGGAAATGTAAGTAGGTTCCTCAATGGGATGCTAACCTGGCTGATTAAAGCAGCTCTGGAGCTGTCTTTAACTCAGTCTCTCTTACACCTTTCCAGAGAATCTATGTGTTACACAAGGCCCATCAGCCCTCAAGTTGACTTTATTACCATTTGTTGCTTTAAATCATCCTTTTTACATTATTTATACTAGAATTTTTTATTCAATATTCAAAATGATAAAACATATACATTGAGCCACAAATAAGGACATAATTCATTGCCATTTGAAGCATGCCTTGTAACACTTAAGTGGTTTATTAAACTTGTCTGCTCCTATATTAGATAAATTCTATCCTTGACACCAAGATGTGTGTATGACACATTTATCATGTTTAAGAGTCCTCTAAGTAACATAAACTATTTCATCTGGGAATTGCTAAGAGTTCCAGCCTAAAGCAAAAATACATTCAGCATCCAAATATTTCTCTTAAATATGAGCTAGACTGAAGCTATCACATAGAGTTATTTAAGTTATTTAGGGGGTCTTCGCTCTATCCCTTGTGGACAGTAGTGCATAGTACAAAAAAAAAATCTAGAGTAACTTGCCATTCTTGGAACTGGCAGCCTCTGATCAAAGGAGTGTGTAGTGAGCTTAGGAGGGCAGACTGACCCCTGCCTAAGAGGATCCCATCTCTGGTGAGACTGAGGTTATGACACTGTGGAAATCAAGCTGCCGTTTGACTTGAGGATGATAGTTGTCTTCACTGGGGCAGAGTCCCAATTTACTGCTGAGTGGGAAAGATGGTTATTAGAGGTGAATAAAATGAAAGTGATTTTTGTCAGCACAGTGAAAGAAGTTGCAGTATTCGGTGGGATAGTAAATGTCAAAGGTCATTTCTGTTGGAGAACATAAGAACCAGAAGGAGAAAAGGAAGAAAATAAAACCATGGTCCAGAGCCAGCTGTGGAAGTGCACATTTACAACTCCAGTACCTGAGAGGAGTATGTGGAACAAGTCCACGACTCCATCTCAAAGCAAAGAAACAAACAGAACCCCACAACATCCCCCAAAGTGCTTAGTTCACTTTAGAACATTAATAAACACATGCTTTGTTTATTGCTTATCTTCCACTGTGCCCCTCTGAGGTTTCCACAGAATGGATATTACGGCACTATTGTCTAACCTCTAACTGGTAAGTTGCATTTCTAAATTATGCATGTAAGCAATATTAGCATGTACAGAGCCTGGGATGTTGACACTAATAGAAATCACCAGTGTTTTATAACACGCCTAACACGACACAGCAATTACAGATATTTCAAATGCTAGTTACATTCTTGCTCTTTTGAAATAATGGTAGTTACTGGACCTGCTGCTAGACCTCCCTATTTAGAGCAGAGATAAAGAGGCATGCTTATAGCAATGCCCATACATTGATTTTGATATTTTGATACTTACACTTTAATAACAGTCTCTCTCTCTGAATATTGTGTATCTCACTTCATTCTTGTAAGGCATCGTTTAGTAACTGGCTGTCTCTGAATACTGTGTATCTCACTTTACTCTTGTAAGGCATGCTTTAAGTGAGGATGGAGGACATTGTTCTGAGGACCAGAGGTTTCAGTAAACTGGGTAGTGAGCTTGCTTTCCCCGTGGCTCCCTGCTGTAGTCAGTCACTGTGAAAAGGACAAAGGTTCTTCTGACTGGGATGGAGAACAGATAGGACTTTCTTCTAGATGGAGCTACTTTGGGCTGTCTTCTGCAAATATGATCAGTTTGGGAACTACAAGTAATTTAATGTCATCCGTTTGATTAGATTTTTGCTCACAGTGTCAAATAGAAGGGAGTCCTTACATCTCCTTTTCCCTTGATTTGGAGCAAAATGAAAAACAACGTGATGAGCTTAGGTCCCCCAGGGTCATTTCCCATGCGCATGCCCCAAGGATCTTAGGCAGCCATTAGAATTTTATGACACCAAGTTATTGGCTATATTTGTGGCAAAGTACTGTGAAATAAGATAAGAAGCTTTGGCTGTAAATCTTGTCTCTCCCGCTGTTAAAAATCAAACAGATTCAACCATCAGCTGGTTAGTATCTTCTTACATCTCACTAATCCTGAAACATTCAAAATGTGCCTTCTTATAGCATCTGACAAATAATACTGCAGCTAACATTATATATTTTTTTGTTCCCTCTGGGATACTTTTATCCAGAGCTCAAGAATAGTCTAACCAAGACCAATGATTTAAAAAAAATCTATGCCAATATTATAACTGGATAGATCACCAGTTTTGTTATTGGACAATTATTGCAGCCACTTTTCTTTGGTACACTCAGACAGCAGACGTCTGATTCTCACATGTGAGTGAAGTACAGGGACATTGGAAGAGAGGTGTATTAGAATACCGTGACACCACATTTGGAAGTTGGATCCTACTTTTTCCTAAAGGACAAGCTTCTCTCCCATTACCATGTGTACTGCCTTGCAAACAGACAAGCCAGCAGTCCAGGCCTTGTATTCTCCTCACTGCATGGTTTACTCTAAGGAAGGGCAGAGAATCCAACTAACGCTGTGAGAACTGGCTTTAACTGGTGCCCACTTACCCAAAATGCCCTTTAAAGTGTCAGAGAGGCAGTTCCATCTGTACTTACTTTGAAAAAAGGATCTGCCGGGCGGTGGTGGCGCACGCCTTTAATCCCAGCACTCGGGAGGCAGAGGCAGGCGGATTTCTGAGTTCGAGGCCAGCCTGGTCTACCGAGTGAGTTCCAGGACAGCCAGGGCTACACAGAGAAACCCTGTCTCGAAAAACCAAAAAAAAAAAAAAAAAAAAAAAGAAAAAAGGATCTGAGGCAGGGGACTTGAAAATGCCCAAACCACCTTCTGTTTTCTAGTTGCTGTCTTGAGCATAGCCAGGAGTTGTAAGAGGGAGATTCTCATGAAAGGTGTTTCCTCCTCTGGTTTTCAATGTCACCTTTATTTTTACCCCCCCAACTTGATCTACTTTATACAGTGAAGCATAGAAAGATCCCATTGACTATTTCATTCTACAGAAACAATCTCAAGTTGAAAGAGCCATCTGATAGTCCTCACAGAGTCCTTTCTTCTGGAATCGGCTGAATAAAGCTTCGATAAAATGTTCCTTTCTAGCTTATTCAAGTATTCTGACTACTAGAAAGAAAAACCCTAGATACCTAACTTTTGTTAACAACATATTCCTCTCCTTCTTCTATCATTCATTCATTCATTCACTCATTCATTTATTCACCAAATTAGCATCCAGGTGAACAGGCACACTTACTGCCGCTCTGCCTATTGGAAGGCATTTTTTTTTTCTGTCTTGTCTTTCAAGTCACTGAACGTGACTATAAGCAGCTGCCACTCATTTCTGGCTTGCTCTAAAACACTGAATTCGATTTTTCCTTTCCCCCAGAACTGGTTGTGTAGGACTTTCTCCACTCTTACAGCTATGGGTATGAAAAGCAAGAAAGCAGGACTTTTGAAACTCCTGTGAACGGCAAGGGGTCTGGGCCACTGCTCACACAACTCATCCAGGGTGTGTTCTTTCTATTCTCCCGTAGGTATTTGCTGTGACTGGTCTAGTTTGACTTCTTGAGTCGATGAGCCTGACAGAACAGCTAACATCTAACAGCTCTGGATGCATACTCCATTGACTTTCATGGCTAAGTTTTCCTTTTTTACCAGGGCATTATTTGCAGGGGTGGTTTAGCAAAACTTGTATAATTCTCTGCTGTGGTTCTTATAATCTTGTTCCAGATTCTCAGGAGCCTATAATGCAAGTTTCCCACTGGGCCTTGTCACACTGACCATTTAGTGATGTCTACATGACCCTCAGCTCATTCTTAATGATCTTGGCAAGTGGTATGTCCTCTGGGCCCTTAATCTTCTAGTAAGACTTGACTGGACATAAGATATCCATTTTAATATGAGTATTCCTCTCAGGCCTGTTCCTCCCTGCATTACCAATGCATGCCATGTCTACTGTCCCTCTCCTATGCTTTTAAGGACCATGCTAGCAGCAAGTATACCTATTCCCTGAAGTTCCTGCCAACATCTTAAATCTTGTGTCCTGAAATCAACGAATTCTGCCTTTGATTAAATGTTTACCAAATTAAATCTCAGGAGACTTTCCCTAGACACCACTATATATGTTAGCTAGTTCATACAGACTTTTCAAAGAGTAGTAATCTTCCTCTTTCTTTATCAGACTAGCATATCTCTAGCTGATTATGCTAAAATTTAACTCCAGTTATTTCCTGGGAATGTGACAGAGAGATGGAGGCTGCTTCCAAGACAGATGCTTTTTGCCTTTCTGGGAAGAAGCCTGGCCACTGCTCCAGCCTGAGAAGCTTCCCAACCCCCCACCCCCACAGCTCCAGTGGAAGAAGCTCCACTTCTTACTATGGAAAAGTAGGCACCTTCACTGTCACTGTGGATGCCAGGAAGGATTCAGAGTTAATGTTCCGAAAGGGATTAACCCAGACGTCTCTGGCTGTTGCTCCCATCCAATATTTGGGGCCCAAGAAATCCTGATCCGAAAGGGCTGTGACTTCAGCCAATAAACCGCCTTAGCTGAGCTTTCTTAATTAAGCATCTCTGGGTGCAAGCTGCTCCATCTACCAGATCTCCTATTCTGCCCATCTCAGTTATGACAGCTCTTCCACTGAAGGAGATAAGAACTCCTCTGTTAGCTACTAAAAGAGGCCCCTGGCTCTCTCAGTCCTAGCCTTTAATCCCAGTGACAACTCTTGGCCTCTGTTAACCCCACGCAGGACATCAAGGAAGCTTGACACTAAGCAGTCGACGCCATCATGTATCTGGGCATGACTCCCTTTCTCCTAACATTTGTCATATTCAACATCCCTCTCCTTCACCAGGACATGCCTCCGTGTGCCACTAGTAAACTGATTAGAAACTGAGCCACCACCTGGCCTAGAAACCTTGCATCCCAGTCACGACGCAGGATGATCTTTCTATCATGGGGGGGGGGGGTCCATGCACCCCATCTCACTGCCTGTTTGTCAGGTGACTCAGGACAACATGTGATACCTTGTGTCCTCTAGGAAGCAGAAACAGAAAATAAAAGATATGTGTGAAAGATGAAGGGAAGGAAAGGGAGCTAAAGATAACAGCAAGAGCCTTAGCTGTGTCTCCTGTGAGGGAGATGAGGGTGGTTGGGTAAGAACCACCTCAGCCTTCAAGGAGATTCATCTGAGTTGAGGTGAAGCTCTTCAAAGTTAAACAAGTAGTCAATTAATGAGCTTTGTATAGGGGACAGGAAAGATGGTTCAGTTCATAAAGTACTTGCCTTCCAACCATGAGAACCAGAGTACAAACCTCAGAACTCATGGAAAAAGCTGGGCATGGTGGCAGGAGACAGAAACTCCTGTGCTGGGGAGATGGGGGATGAATCAGTGAAAGATCCTGAATCAAATAAAAACCAATTAAAGTGTGATTGAACAAAACACACAACACTGATCTCTTTTCTCCAATTGCGCGCGCACACACACACCTTTGTATAATAAACAAGGAAGAAGATGTCCTGCTAGCTTAAACAAAGAGTGTTGTCATCAACATCACAGTCTATCTTGGCCTACTCATCTGGGGAGAATGACGGTCTAACCACGCAGGCCACCTCAGTCATTAGGAAGAGACATGTTTCCAGAATGTGCAGTCCAATGAGCCTGCACCAGTGGCCTCTCATCCCAAAGCATCATTCCTTTTTGTACTGGTCTCCTCTCATTTCCCCTCAGAACCTGTTCTAAGGAAAGGAGCTAAAGTTTGTATTTGTTGGTTTTGTTTTGTTTGTTTTGTTTTTTTGGAGACAGATCTTACTACACAGCTTTGGCTGGCCTGGAATTTGCTTTGTAGACCAGGCTAACTTCAAACTCAGAGATCTGCCTGACTCTGCCTAAGTGCTAGGATTAATGTTAACTTTAATGACTCTAATAACTCCAACATTGAAAGACTTACAACTAAGCAAATGTGAATACCAGATGCCAGTAGGATAAAGATTCTGTAATAGATTTTCTGACACAGAGACAATATGTGGTAACGACAGATGGCTATTTGAAGCAGAAAAAAAGATCCCTTTCATCACACCCTGCAACTGCTTTTTGACCTGTGGTGACACTCTGCACTCTCAGGGAAGGTGGATAACTCCACAATCTAATCACATTTTCTCCCAGAATATATAAACTTTCAAAATCGGAAAGGGACCCAGTGGAATGTGTACATCCACAGAAAGCACAGCTCCACATTTTTCAAATGTTTATGGAAACGAAGAAGACCAAGAGCTCTAGGATGTCATCCCTCTGAAGGTGCTGAGCCAGCTCTTTACCTAGCTGGTACCAGCAACAAGAACCCCACAACGTGTGTCTTTTATTGCAGCATTTACCACGGAATTCATGTCAAGACAAAAGTTGCTTCTCACGCTGCTATTCATGGATATGATACACCGTGCTTTAATTATTTGTCTTTCTCCAAGACAGGCATTCCTAAGGGCTGGACTCTAATTTGTATTTTTGTTTCCAGGGTTCAGGTTAATGGCCAGCATAGAGGTACTTAGCAAGTATTTATTAAATATTTGAATGAAAGATTAGTATAGAGACAGACATCTCAGATCTTGCCCTCTTGACCAAAATACAATTATCCTATGCATCAGACTGGGCGAAGAGTTAATTCAGATTTCTCCTTGATGCTGCCAGGCTCTTTAATCCATCACCATCTCTCCCCTTTATTTTCTCCTTGGTAGGATTGGCTTCGTGTTAGGTAATACATATGTAATAAAAACTCTAATTACCGGTTAGACTCGTCTGCTTATTATGATACTACTCTTTTATTAAAACTAGATTTCACTTCACCACGAACTCAGCTATAAAATAGAGCTCTTTTGCTTTCCACCAATTCTATTGGCACTCCTTTTTAATTCAAATACTGCTCTGGGATCAACAACGCAATAAGACGTAATTATGTTTTAAGATCCATGAACTGGGTGTGAAAATGCGTGTATTTTCTCTCTGGGTAGTTGCTCCAGGAGATATACTGAGAAGTGTATTTTTATCTTGATGTACGGGGATTTACAAAGGAACAGGCCCCTCAGAGTTGGAAGCAGTATTTTGTAGAAATACCGGAACAAATACCACCCATCACCACTTGATTATGTTCACAATGTTCCATTATCATCAGTATGTGAGCATAAATCCTCATAAGAAACCTCCCAGTATTAAAAACCATAATTATAACATGTATTTATTCCAAACATATGTACCACCATTTCAAACTACCCACCAGCTGAATATATTTTGCAGCTTTCAAAATTTGACTAGCGCGAAGATGGCTTTTATAAATGTGATTTATGACAATTTAGGTGCCGAAAACCATCGTAATTACAAGTACTGTAAATGTTTTCTCTCTGCTTAAGTAGCCTCACTGAGGAGGACAACGTTCATTTCCTGTGGGCTGGGCCCTTTGGCTCCAGCTTTCTCCACAGCCAACAGGCTGCTGTGTTCCCAGCTCAGCCTCACCAGTGAAAGATTAACAAAACTTTTCAGCGCTCGGTTTGCTTTTCCCTCTGGAGCTATCCGTTTTCCCATCGCCAAAGAGGGCAGCCTCTCCTAACATATGTTGGAAATTGTTGTTCGACTTCACAGAGTACACAAACACAAGACTTTTCTCCGTTCTCAGTGCCAGGGCAGACGTTTCAATGGAATATTTCATTCTAATGCAGAGCCTGTGTGCCAGAAGAGAGGCTTTGCAAATGAAATTCAGGAGGGCTTTTTTTTCTCTCTCTCTCTCTTTTAACTTTGTGGTATCTGGGGTTTCTAAAAAGCACAAGAGACCCGGCTTCCAGTATAAAAAGTTTAAACTTTTAACCTACCTGGGTTTGAACAGGATAATAAATTGTCAAGTAATGATTCTTTGCCAAATGTTAATAATGTTCATGAAAAGTAAAACCGGAGAGTCGTGGAGAAGGCTGTGATACTCTGTACCTTTCTAGCACCTTCAATCTCATTAGCCTCCTACCGGTGCCCCCCTCCCCTCCCCCCATCCCTCCCCTTACTCCCCCCCCACACACACACACACACCCTGCCGGCGGCGTAACCACACCAGGGGAAAGTCAAGCCTTGAGGAAAGGAACTAAGACTTCCCTAAGGTTACTAAGGGAGTGAAAATGCAGAATCTCCAGTTTCCCAGTTGGTGCTGTAGCCCCCAAAGCTCCCAAGGTCACTTTGTAAATTATACTGTCAACAGCACTCTGTTTTCTCTCTTTCTCTTCTGTAAGTGTATACTTAATAGTTTAAAAACTGGCTTTGGGGGGCAGCAAAAAAAAAAAAAAAAAAAAAAAACCAACTTAGCCACCAGGTCTCTTGCTTACAGTCAGTTATTTCTAAAGGACGATTTAAAGATCTGTAGTTCAGCATCTTGAGGCCAACAGATATACCAAAAGCTGAAGTTCACTCTCTTCTTGGTAAACCTCCGACTTTAAAGGGAAGTTAAATGTTTGGATTTATTAACTCTGCATATCAATTAGCATGTTTTTATTTTATTAACAAATAACATAGAAGGAGTGTCTGACTCTTTAAAATATAATCCAACTGCAGCTCTATCTCAGTTTATGACAGCTCCTACACTATCCCATAAGTGAGCACAGAGAGCTTTATGTACAGGCATTGATGGAAACTCGCTGTATAGATGCTATTTACAGAGAACAAGACCTGGGTGGGCATGCATGCTTGCGTGAAGGCTTTCCTTTCCCGCCTGCTTAGGGCTCTGCACGCCAGCTCAGCCAGCTCTGTGAACCAAATCTTGGCCACCAGTGGAGGAACTTGTGTTTCTCACAGTCAGATTGTCCTGGCATCCTATTATTCCATAACATTTTTACTCCACAAATATTTCTTTGCATTTGTTCTATGGTCAAAGGCCCATGCCTCCAGAATCGATAGAAAAGCAGGAATAACACAGAAGATAACAGGCACTGAGAAAAGACAGCAACCACAGGATGTGGAGTGAGGGAGAAAAAGCGAGAAAACACACTGTAGTCTGAGCCTGATGTAGTCTGAAATTTGCAGTTCCTTGAAGGAGTGCTCTTTGCAATAGGTGCAGCCCAGAGGACGCAAATCACAAGCGTCCTTGGCTGTTGCCTTTATGGAAATTCAGATGCCACATGCTCTGGGGGATGAACTCAGACATAAAAGCCCATAAAAACCCCTTCTGCCTTTTATTTTGCTGTGATCAAAAATATTTTACCAGTCCTTCCTTATTTTTATTGTGAAAGCACTCCTACTTAAAAATGACAACTTGGACTGATGGTGACATGAGTGCTGTAGGTCAAAGGTTATGATCTTAGAGAAAAAGAGAAAGCAGCCCTGAGGAGGTCTTGCTAACAAAGCTGTACGTCACCAATACACTTTCGCAGAGAACAAGTGTGAACCATATTTTTTTCAGTTCAGTAAGCCGTAGTGAACATTGATAGAGGCTTAATTTCTTACAGAGTATAAATCTTAATGGCTATTCCAGTTGATACATCAGGATTAAGTCGTTTCTCATTATTTCTCTCTGTATGGTCTCCTTGGATTTCAATTTCTCTGCTGATTTATGGCAAAGACTTGAAGCAGTCTAAATTTTCTTAAGAGTATATATATTTTTTTCTTCCATGTAAACTTGAGATAGTTACTCTCATAGGCTAAAAGAAGTCTCTACTGTCTGTGAATGAAGTTTAAAGGCAAGAAAACTGCAGCCAAACTCAACAGGTTTCATTCAGATGAATACAGGTGTAAATGTAGCTATGTTCATACACTCAGTCAGACAACCTCTAAAGTCTATAGCGGAATGAGGGCAGACAGGAAAACTGCACCTGAATGAAGAGTCGTCACAAGCAAGCTGCCATACAGAAAGGTGAGATGGCGTGTAGTCTGATCACGCCCTACAGTGTGCAGTGCTCACAGTATATGCTCACTTTTCTACCTACTAGTTCTCCCTCCCTTTCCTTTACCTCCAACGCTGAAACATTTGTTCAAAGTTCTGTGCAGGATGAAATGCCCATATGTAGACCACTGTCTGCTAGGGGTAGAGGAATTCAGGAGACACACTAAAGACATCACGCAGGACTCCTTTCTGCACCATTCCCACTTGCCTTCCACATTCAGTTCATTCTGAACCAGCCAAATCCTGCCATTGGATTAGAGCTCTACTCTACCTCTCACTTACCCCATCAGAATCCTCATGGCGTTATGGGGAATGTTTGTATGAGAAGCAAGGCCCTTTGGAGGACAGTGTCCATTCAAACCAGGGCAGTAACCCTGGTTCCGAGTCTACTCCTTGTATTACCGTCTTTCAGACTTCTATGGGAACTGAGGAGACAGTCTGTAAAGAGCTTTTTGCACAAACATGAAGAATCAAGTTCAATCCTCAGAACCCATGCAAAAAGTCTTGCATACGGTGTGCTCTAGGACCCTCTGCACTAATATGGCCAAAGACAAGCAGGTTCCTGGGGCTTATTGGCCATAGCTTAGCACAGTTGGCATGTTCCAAGAGGAGTGAGAGACCATTTCTCAAAAAACAAGGTAGATAGAACCTGAGGAACTACATCTACACACACAGGAACACATACATGTACCCACATATTCAATACACACACAATACATCCGTACACATAGAGAGACTTCCCCTTAAAATATACAAATATATTAATACATACTAATAATTCAGTATTTTTTAAAATTATATATTTGTGTGTGTGCTGTGTGCTGTTTGTGTGTGCATGGGTGCACAGATTTACGCCACAGCTCCGGTGTTGATCTCAGAGGACAAATTATGAAAATAGGTTCTTTTTTTTTCTACCATGTAGGTCTCATGGATCACATGCAGGTTGCAGGTTGTCAGGCGTGGTAGCAACCATCTTTCCTTCTTCCACCATCTCGTCAGCTCCAACAAATTAGACCCTTTTTCCAGTTTCATAGTTATCTAGACTGGTTTTCTAGATAGATGAATGAACACAAATGAAATCCATGACCTGTTGTAGGGGCCTGAGCCTGTAGTTCCAGCTGCCCAACTAATTAGGAGGCAGAGGCGGGGGAGAATCTGTGAGCCTAGAAGTTGAAGACCAGCCTACACAAGTAGAAATGATGATCTGAGTACCTCATGAGGGGGTCCAGCTAGTTTTCTTAAATTTTAAAGGGATTTGTTCATATTTATTTTGTATATATGTGTACATATGTGCCTGATGAGGTTGGAGGCCAGACAAGGGTGTCAGATCCCTTGGAGATGGAGTTACAGGTGATTGTTAGCTGCTCGATGTAGGATCTAGGAACTGAACTTGGGTCCTCTAGGAGAAATGCATATAAAGCAAAGACACAAATAAATCTACAGATGACTTCATAATGGGGGTGGGGATTAGGAGGGTTGTTCTGTAATTAAAATCTTACTGAATGTCACTGTCTTTGGCCGTGAGCTACATATTCAGGGAACAATAGAGACAAATAAATTTGTTCCCTGTCCTCAAGGAACTAAGAGGCTAAGGAGAGAAGGCACGTGATAAAGAGAAAAATCTCTGATTAAATATAAAAGTAAATATTAAGACAGTTGTTTTGATGTTTATGAACAGGATAAGTGACTGACTGTTCAGGGAACCCAATAGATATACTTATTAAAGGAAATCACACAAATTTATTTATACATATCGAAAGAGCTAAATATGACAATGACGACTCTTGTGAGAGCCCACACCCTAATCACAGAAGACCTCCACAAGGAGCAGTGTTCGAAGCTCACTCTAAAGGGTGGAGAAAAACTCTAGGCAGAGGTGCAGCATTCTTACCCATCCTGAGCTAAGAAGAATGGAGTACATCCAGTCACAGAAAGAGATAGACCAGAGCATTCAGAATCAAGGAAAACCATGAGATGTCCCATGGAGAAGGAAGGAGGGGAGAGATAGAGCCTTAGGCATGTGGTCACGACAGCCCCAGGCTTCTGTGACTGTTGGCTTCTTGGCTTGAGCACTGGTTCACATGTGTTTACCCCGACACTCCACATCTACAGACAACTTCCATTTTTAGCTCACATCTCTGTAGACAAAAATTCAGCATGGCTCATCTGGAGTGCCTCTCCCCAGGGTCTCATAAGACCAGAATCATGGTGACAGCTTTCTGGGGACTATATATCTGAGATTCCTGTCTTCTTGTCTGCCAGCTGGATTTCCACATCTCCTCCTCTAGGTTTCCTCACTTGCCCTCACATGTCTCTGTCCAGCTTTAATGCAGCCGTGGTGTAAAGTCCTTCCCCCACTCCGTATTTTCGTGATGGCTTTTGCAAACAGCCAGAGGAAACAGTCATGTGTTTGAAGGACTTGTGTAACTATATGTATCCCACTTGGAAAAATCTCCCTTTACATTTGCAAAATTCCTATTACCACAAAATGGACTCCATGTTTGGTTTGTTTCTTTTGACTTTCATTTTTTGTTTGCTTATTTTTGAGAAAGAGGGATCATAAAGTTGGGTGGGGGGCCGGAAGTGGAGAGGATACAGGTTGAGGTGGGAGAGGGGAAGGGATATGATCATAATATATTGTGCCAAAGAAAATTTTTGAAGGAAATTTCTGTTTCATGTTTTCCAGTTTGCTTCTCTGCTACTGTGATAAACACCATGACCAGAAACAACTCGGGAGGAATGGGTTTATTTACCTTATACTTCCATGTCATAATCCATCATTCAAGGAAGTCAGGATAGGGGCTCAAGCAGAAACAGACACAGGGGCCATGGAAGAGAACTGCTTACTGACTAGCTTCCAGCTATCTTGTATCTCCCAGGACCATCTGCTCAAGGGTGGCACTGCCCATAGTGGCTTGGTCCTCCCACATCAAACATTAATCAAGAAAATGCCCCCACAGGCTTGCCTACAGGCAGCCTGATGGAGACCATCCCTCAATTAAGGTTCCCTCTGCCCAGATAACTCTAGCTTGTGTCAAGTTGACAAAAAACTAACCAGCACACCATGTGATATATCACAATCCTGGGAGTAACACTAGAGAGCAAAGGTCAGAAGCCATCGAAAAATCTGTCTAACACAGGGGTCTGGAGATAGACTGAGCTGCAGATGCCGACAGGACTATTAACTGTCTCAGGAGCTGGAGCATGTTAAACAGTTGTCCTCATCACTAACAGGACAACAATGACAGAAGTGCTCAGGACACGTTTGCTGCCTCTCCTGAAATAATGTCTTCGGAGTGCCCGGTAGATCATGGATTGCTTCAGAGCTTAACAAACATTATTATGTTGGGAAGAAATGTTAGGCTATTTTCTATAAACAAAGAAGTAATTTTGCATGGGCTTTGTATTTAATTTTGGGATGGAATGTAGCTGTTGGAGGGATAATAAGAGTCAGGGGTTCGTGAATATACCTTTTAAACCCTACCAGCACCAGCAATCTCTCCTTGCAAGTGAGTTTTAAAGCTCTCTGGCTGTCCCTTAGTAAGTGTGCTCATGTTTTACACTGAGATAGGAAGGTTTTCTAGGATAAACATATATCTGCAAAAATGAGAGGCTGAAAGCACAATGACCAGAGGAGGGTCCTATCTGCTCTCCAGCGTTCCAGTCTGCCTGCAACCTCTACTGCTTCGATGTTCAGACATCTTTTGGCAAGTGTCTCTATGCCACGATTTCCTTATCAGACAATAAATACAATACGGGACCTGTAGGAATTAGTGTGAGGATTTCAAAAGCAGTAACTGTAACATGATTAACTGTAAAGTACTGGAAACAGGTACCTGGCTCATAGCTTGCACTCAATCAATGTCAGCTGTTATTATATAGAAAGCGAAACAGGCCTAACCTCAGATATTAATGTCAGGCCCTCCTCTGCACATGGCTTTCACAGACATGATCACAGTCTTCTGAGAGTTCTAGGTTTGCCAGCTTCCTAAGTAGCACTAATGAGGTCTTGCCTAGATACAGCCTGCAATTTCTGCAGTGAATCTGGTTTATCAAGTATATTTCATCTGTTTGATGGAAGCACAAACTGAATTTGGGATGCTGTTCTATATTTTTAAAGTTGAAGATGGTAGGCTTTGGTTATAGGCATTATGTCCTTTCTCTTCCTCAAATCTCCAGGAAAAGGCTTTGCAAAAGCTGCTAATCCTCTAACTACTTAATTGTAGTCAGCTCCCCTCATACAGAGTACTGTAAAGCTCAACAAGCGCATTTCCAGAATTCTTGCTGGATCCATCCACTCAGTGTGGGAGGAGGGAAGGACAACCTTCAAAGGGAGGAGTGTCCTGGGTCATAATGAACCCCTTTCCTACCCCTGAATAGAGGTTTCTAAGGAAGTTCAGAGGACATGAAAGGGGCGGGGAAAGAAAGAAGGAAGCAGAATACAGGAAAGTTGTCAACTAAAAAGCACCTCCCATCCTAAATCTCCAAGCCAGTCCGTGAAGGAGATCAAGAATAGAAATAACGCCACAGAGGCACAAAGCTGAGACCAAGAAAATGTATGAACTGGAACATTGTGGGAAGGTCTGACCAAATAGAATAGAGAAGCAAGCTCTGCCCCATAGGGGAAGATAGTGGGAAGACTTGATACCAGTGACCCCTCAGCTCTGCACAGAGGCTGAGAGGAGACTCAGAGGGCTCAGCCATCCTTCAAACATATTGATTAGAGAGACTGACTCAAGAGCCTAGTGCTGGAGAGAGCTACCGCAGAGCCAGACTGTAGGGAAAAGCACATCTCGTGTTTCAGTCAGCTGCATACTTTATTTTCATGGAAAGGACCACGAGTCACTGAGGAAATCTGGCAGAACGAAGAAACAACATCAAGTAAATAGAATGAGAGGCCTCACAAAAGTCAGTTAATAGAAAATGAGGAATTACTGGGATTAGTGTCCTCTGCCATCTGTATAAAAAGAGACTGCTATTTTTTAAAAACCAAGTAAAAAGCATTAAAGTACCAAAAAGACCAAAGAGTAGAGTGGACATATTTGGTATCTCAACCGATTGGAAAAGAAGAGGATACAACTGGTTTAGGTATGAGTGGAAAAGAGTGGAAAAGTAAGGAGGCACCAATAGGTGTGCCAGTGAAACAGTGGGCGTGTCAGTGAAGCAGTAGGCGTGCTAGTGGAGCAGTAGGAGTGCCAGTGGAGCAGTGGGCGTGCCAGTGGAGCTGGGGCTTCTGAAACATGAAACAGATGCCCCTGAAGAAGAAAATAAAACGGGAGAAGAAATAGTACAAATCAAAACAAGAGTTAAAGGCCGTTCCATGACCTGAAGAAGAGATGGAGATTTATGACTGCCAAGATCGAACTGTCACCAGTGAGACATAGCACCTTGTCTGAAGACACTACCTATTTTAGGGTTTTACTGCTGTGAACAGACACCATGACAAAGGTAATTCTTATAAGGACAACATTTAATTGGGCTGGCTTACAGGTTCAGAGGTTCAGTCCATTATCATCAAGCTAGGAACACAGCAGCATCTAGGCAGGCATGGTACTGGAGGAGCTGAGAGTTCTACATCTTCATCTGAAGGCTGCTAGCAGAATACTGACTTCCAGGTAGCTAGGGTGAGGGTCTTAAGACCACGCCCATAGTGAGACACCTACTCCAACAGGCCACATCTTGTAATAGTGCCACTCCTTGGGTTAAGCATATACAAACCATGACACTAGCAGTCTGAGCATAAAGAGAAAAGCAGAGGGGCTGTCGCCTGAAAATGTAACGAGCTCCCTAATAAGAATAGCTTTTGTTTGAAAATAAAACTCGAGATCCTCCATGATTCTAAGGCTCTTATAAGTTAAACATGGGAGATCGTTTTAAGGAAGCCAAGTGTTTTTTGGAAGCATAATTTACTAAAGTTAAGCAGTTCCATTTATTTCTTCTTATTAAATTCCAATAAATGTAAAATTGCATTTGAAGTTGACAGTAGACTAAGGAATCATTAGAGCTTGGGATGCCATAGTCACAGTGGGAGCATCCAGAGTTGAAGAGTGGACCAGTAGAGCAGAGAAAGGGAGGGCATACATGAAAGCAATCCGCCTCCGTGGTGATTTGAGGGCAGCATGTGAGGCTCTGAGTATCCCCTTGGAATATCTCTTCATTGAGTGAATCTCACTATGGGTTATAAATTCCATGATGTTAAACACGGGCAATTCTGAGTGTTTGCCTTTTGAAATATAAATATCGTACTGTACTGCTGGCAAGATTAATGCATTAAATCCCTCACACCTTAGCTAGATGCCTGTCCTCAGCAAAAGAAAACTGTCCTCAAATTCCACTCAACACCATAGTCACCATGGGAACTTAAAACATATACACATTCACACGGCCCCCAGTAGACATATAAAAGAGAAAGTAACATTATAGTAAAGCAGGAAAGTGTTGGTTCTGAGAGCTTTGGATAAAGTTATTCTTCTACCTCTAATGACATTAACTCACCTAAGTTTCTTTTACTTTGCTTCCTTCTAAAACTAGGATAGTGGTACCAGTCCTGCAAGAAATCTGGAGGATTTAAAGGGATGAGGACTATATGATGTCTGGTACTCACTAGCTGCTCAAGGAGCAGTAAATCACCTCCTAATTTTATTTAGAGATGCATCAGAAAACTCTCAGAGCATCTACTGTTCATACCGTCTTCTATGTAAAATTACTGTAAATACCCGGCCAAGATTCTCAGACTGCATCAGCAATCGTCAATCTTCTTGCTGGCCACTCCTTCAATGACATTAACTGCTAATCCTTACTCTTCTAAAAGCTGTAGCCGCTTGAAGTGGTAAGTGTCTTTGTTCCAATGTGTCATGGTTACAGAAGGACTCAACCCCAGGCTCACGAGGGCTGCTCCTTTTGAAGTTCATCCAGAGAAAGAAAAACCACACCCAAAGAAGAGTGCTCCAATTTAGTCATGCCCTGAGGGTAAATAAGCCAAAATCTGGGGTAAGGCACAGTGGGAACAAGAAATTCAAAAACCAGTGAATGAAAACATATTAAACCACATCCACTCCCATCTTGCAGAACCAGCCATTGAGATTTTTTTTTAAAAAAAAAAAATTATTTTCTAGAGAAGTATTACGGCCAGATAGGATGAGCTGAATGAAATAGTCCAGAAGAAGGGCTTTATATATGAGGTGGGCATCCTCCAGATACATTCAAGCTACAATCCTGTCTTCCTCATTAGCTATTGCTCTTCTGATTTTCCATTGTCTTCATGGGGTTTAACTGTGCTCCAGAATAAGTAGTTGATGTTTCAGTCTGTGAGCGTTACTCTTCTAAGCACCTCGAATCTACTAACAAGACTTCTCTTTTTAAAGACTTTGCTATATTAGCGATAAGCAGTTAGTGGGTAGCATTCGGTGGCCTTTTCCACAGTACCCAGGTACATCTGCTTTTGGAGCAAATCAAGGAGCTCTGATTTGGAATGGCAGTTTATTTCTCTCTGAGAAGTGTCTTCCAATCCTCCCTGGGAATGATGGCGGGGCACAGCAGTACAGCGCATGCTTAGCTTGCCCAGGCCTTGTAAGAGAAAAATAACATTAACATAGATACATCGACTTGCCAGTGATTCAGGCTTTTACATAGTCCCAGTCATTCAGGAGGCTGAGGCAAGAAATTCACAATTTCAAGGGCAAGCTGGATCATAAAGTGGGTTCAAGGGCAGTTTGGACAATTCAGTGAGATTCTACTTTAAAATAAAAAGTAAAATTCAGTCCTAAGAGTGTGACTCATTCATAGAATGCTGACTGTGCATACGTGAAGGTCTAGGTTCAACGGCCAGTTCTATAAAGCAAAACTCTTAAAGTAAATAAAAGTTTCCCAAAACTGACCCCAGTGCACATGCCATTTTTTTTTTGAGAGAACAATGTAGAAATTGTGTTCACTGTAATGTAATCCTTAAATTCCATAAATATAACAATGGCTCAGAAATATACTTTGTAACATTCTCTAAGGGTTTTCTACAACCACAGCCTCTTGATTAAGAACATCAGCTATACAAGCTCAAGATGCTTGTCAAGGAGTAGTTGTCGTTGCTGAGTTCTTACCTGGATCAAATGGACAGGGCTGAGGAAAGTCTTCCTAATGGAGGGAAGAGTATTTGCAAGATACCCGTTTGTTACTAGCTGGGCACTGCTAGCAGCAGACACTATGACCTGTGCCAAGGAGGGTGGAGCTTGTGGATGGAGAAGCAGAGCCTTCGAAATGAAGAATAGTAGAGTCATGTGAGGAAGCTCATAGTATAGTCGAAGCAGGTAACGTAGATAAATGAACAGAAGCTGGCTACAATTTAAAAAGACCATATAGAGCCCAGAGAGCCAATGTTGTTCAGGCTTTGTTTTGCTTTTTAATCCTTTCTTTTTTTTTTTTAACTTGTTAGTTCTTTACGGACCTCTGGGCATTATTATTTTGTATTTTTTTAAAATATTCCATAAAACCCTTCTATTGATTTTTATTTCTGTTCACCTACTATCTTTGGTCCAACCCGGGCTGGTTTGGGGTATGTGAACTACTTTAGCAAATCAATGTAAGCTGAAAAGTAGAGTTCAAGTCAAGTGACTGTTAACATTAGTTTCAAAGATGCTTGGTACTCCTCCTGTATCTATAGGTAGTCATTATATCTCTAATCTCATTTTTGTTATTTTTTGTAGTATTGGGTACCCACATTGATATATTGTTGATCCATAGTGACTCCCAGAAATTGTTCACCTTGCAGAACTACAGAACTTTACCCACTAAACAGAAACCCCATATTCTATCCCCTAACCCACCTGCTGGCTACCAGCATTCTACTTTCTGGATCCACAAATCTGAGCAAACTAGGTAGCCCACATAAGTGGAATAATATCTCTCTTTATGATTGGGTTGTCACGATTCACCCATGCTTTAGCATATATTAATTTTTCCATTTTAAGACTGAAGACTATTCCATTGTGTATATAAGCTACATTTTTAAAATGTTTCATTTTAACTTATGTGTATGTCAGGATGAGCTGTATGAAATATTTATGAAGAAGGGCCTAAAATATGAGGCAGGCAATCCCCAAATGAATTCAAGCTGCAATCCTGTCTTTTTCACAGGTCCTTGATCTTCTGATCTTCCACCAACTCCATGGGGTTCCACTGTACTCCAGAACCAATGCAGTCTACAAAATCACTCTTTGAAATGGTTCTAACCGGATGCATTGTTCTAATGCACTGCCAACAGAAATGTAAAATGGTGCAACCACTTTAGTGTGACAGTTCCCTAAAACAATAAACATGTGTATTATGTGATCTGATTGTTCTGCTTCTAGGTAAGCAGTCAAGAGATGTGAAGGCATATGTTGTCATGCATATTCAGGATCTGTATTCATTGTGGTCAAAAACTGGGTGGGGGGGGAGAACATCTACCAACATCTGGATGGATAAACAAATGTATGAACACACTATGGTTTATGCACAGAATGAAATAACTATTCAGCTTTATAAAGAAAACTATTGATACATCCTATATGAAGGCTGCAGTACAAAATAGTGATGGTTAGTGGAAGAAACCAGACTGAAAAAAAAAGTGTGTGTGATTCTGTTTCTATACAATTCATTCAAAAGTGTCTAATGCCTAGTAGTGGCAAGTGTCAGTGGGTGATGAAGGCACATAGTGAAAAGAAAGGAGGACCACAGTGCAGTCTAAGAAACAACAAAGGTCATAGCCATGTTAATTGTCTTCATGTGCCAATGCTGTCACGAGTGTCTGATCATTCCAAAACTTTACAAAATTTAAACTTTATGTATATATAGTTTATTGCATATAAATTATACCTTAATAAAGCTTCTAAAATTATATTCCTGGCCAATACTAAGTATGAAATAACTATTAACATGTGTTACAAACATATATTGTTGAGTAAAAGAATTTGGATAAGTAGCGTTGAGTGGGACTGTCGCTTCTCATCTTGATTATGAAAAGTCAGAGCATTAAGAATACCGTTTATTGGAGTTGGACTGGGGATGGACACTGTAGAGTAGAAATGATGTTCAAGTGACTGTGGTCTCAGGAGGATGCCCAAGAGAAATAACTTGTCAAAGGTCAACACTAACTCGAAGCGTTATGGTTTCTATCTGAAATGCCCCTGGCCCCAAGGCTCAGGTGCTGAAGGCATAAAGCAAGTGTGTTCACAGGTTGGGTTTTTTGGATATGATTGGTTCTGGGGAGCTCTCCTCTTACCACTGGATCCCATCATAATGAATATTTAGAGTTTGTAGGGTCTTTAAGCAATGGACCTAGTTGAAGAAAACAGGTCCCCTGTGCCCTTAAAAGGTCCTTTTTGTCCCTCCTCCTTCATTCTCTTTCTGCTTCTTGGCTCCTAAGAGATGAGCACCAAGCACAGACACGGCTAAGATTCTCAGACGCAAACTAGCTTACCACATAACTCCACTTGGTCTCACAGCTAACTTACAATGGTTATAAACAAGGCACTATAGCATGACTGCACCACTAACAGAGAAATCGCACATGCCCTGCTATGGCTCGCCAGTGAATGTTGAACAACTTACTTTTCCTTAATTTAGGCTACCTAAAGCTAACAGGTCTTGAGGAAATTGTGTCTATACAATGATTGATGAAGAATGGTCCAAAATGTCTCTCTGTTCCTGTGAGGCAGGTATCAGTCTATGAAACGCTGTACTCGTGCACCATGTGTTTCTTCTGAAGGACACCAGGGAAGTACATCTCCCCTGCCCCCATTCTACATATCTGCCCATCACAGAGTGTGCTCCAGTGGGCACCAGAAGCACTCACAGTTCTGTATTTGTGCTTAGTATTTCATCAACAAAGATTTGCCTTTGGGGAGAGAAGTCATTGACAGCTTGCTCACCTTCTCCCTTCCCACCATCCCACACATTTTGTTTCTACGAGTAAAACTCATATTCCTGCCCACTACTCATAGGCTCAAGCACAGTGGGGGAAATACAATGGGGTCAGGCTTTGAGTTTCCGATCACAGGTTCTTATGTAGTTTCACTACCTTCTACCCTTAAGGAACTTGTTCAAAAGAAGCATCTGCAAATGTCGGCTCCCTGTTGTCAGTGAGATTTTTACCCCCAGAGAAAGCCTAGCTGATAACGATGATGTGGCACACATGTATTTAAAGCTCAGCCGACATTTCCAGCTGTTCAATGAGTTTCTCACCACGAAGTCAAGCCAAAGTTACTTTTAGGTAGCCTGAGTTTAAGGAGAAGAGAGATCTAATGCCTTTTGTTCCTAATAGGCTAACACTCCAAACAGCAACACCCTGGACCTGCCAAATCAGGCACCCACGACTGTGCCTCTTCACCTGATGCCAGTAATTGAAAGGACACACACACACACACACACACACACACACACACACACACACACAGCTCTATTGTGTAGCAGTTACAGAAATGATTGATTTTAGAGGTGTTTTATCTATGATGTATCCCGTTCACAGACTTGTATATTAGGGCTTTTATTTTTTTTTTCTTCTATGGAGTTCCTGATAGTGTTTTCTTCATGTTTCTCTCTCTCTCTCTCTCTCCCTCTCTCTCTCTCTCTCTCTCT